>NW_026596095.1:18340644-18416055 GCF_907164565.1 Psammomys obesus | reverse complement strand
AAGGAAGGAAGAGGAAAAGGAAGGAAGGAAGGAAGGAAGGAAGGAAGGAAGGAAGGAAGGAAGGAAGGAAGGAAGTTAAGCTCTTCCTATACTGCTTCTGATCATGAAACAAAGAATCTGTGCTGGGAAGGGAGAATTCTACAGGATAGTCTTGAGGGTTCACTGACCAGCCAGTCTAGCCTAACGACTGAGCTCTACAGCAGTGAGAAACCCTGTCTCAAAACATAAGGTAGAGGGCAATGGAGAAAGACAAGGCACATAACATAAGCACACATACGCGTGTGTATCTGCACACACGGAAATACATATACACACAAAGGAAAAGAATGTGACACTTGAAAATCAAATTTTATAGCTTTTTTTAACTTCTTATTTTAGATTTATTTAATGTTACGTATATGAATTCGTGGCCTGCATATGCTTATTCGGACCATGTACCTGCCTGGTACCAATGAGGTCAAAGAACACCAGGCCTCCAGGTTGGGAGCTGCCATGTGGGAGTTAGGAATAGAACTCAGACCCTCTGCAAGTGCAACAGTATTCCCAACTATTGAAGTGGCTCTCCAATCCCAGACTGTATAACTCTTCATGTCCCATGAGGAGAAAATCTTGTGGAGAAGGTTCAGGTCTGCTTCTTTTTCTCCTGCTGTGGGCCTTTTGGGAAGTCAACTGAAAGCTGAGGGAGTTCTAGACAGAGCTATTTTGCTACATAGAAACAAAAGCCGGTGAAAGTAGAGGTGAGGGGAAAGATTGCAAACTGATGGTTCAAGAAAAATGTTTATATTCCTGGCTTAATTAATTGTTCAAGAGTCAGAATTGTCACCAGGCTCGTCCTGTTCCACCTGAGCAGAGTGAAGCCCCAACACGGCACACAGCAGAATGGCCACACATGGCCACCTTTGCGGTCAAAACCACCGTCTCCTCCTTTTCTGCTTTCCAGTGTTATTGTTTCCATTTGCGTTCCATCTCCCCAACCTCTGTTACATGCCACCGGGTCAGGATCACTCTTGTCTGGCCCTTCCATTTAGTATTTAGCTCATCTTCAAACTCTTTATTTAAAGATGTTTGTCGAAAAACATCTTTAAAGTTTGAAACTCATGAAATTCTCTATGACCCTTGTTTTTTTAATCCTCATTTTTATACTTCACAACTTGTCTTTTAATAAAACTATATATTTGTTGTTTTCTTAAGTAGCACTAGTAAAGTTTCCCAAATATATTAAGAAAAGCAATAAAAAAGCAAGTTAATCTTGTGCCTAAATAATAGTCATTTCTATTATTTGATGTATTTCCTACCTACCAAGTTTTAGTTTAGTTTAGTTTAGTTTTGGTTTTGCTGTAACTTTGTAGAAAAATCTATGAAACAATTTTGGTGGGTCCTATTTTATTGCTTGCAAACATACTGACACTTTTCCATACTACTTTAAAAAATGTAACAATTATAATTAACATTTGCCCTATGTTTTTAAGTCGTTCGCCTCACCGTCTATCATATGAATACATCCGGCTTACTTTCAAAGTTGTGGAACTAAGTCAAGCCAACTGAGACAGAACAACAAGGAGGGTGATGTTTATCACAAGGTTAAAAAACTGATATGAATTAGTATAACGTCAGGTATGGAGCGTGAGGAACAAGATCAGAGCAGACATACAGAGCTCTGGGTAGACATTTTCTCTACCTGAAACTTCGTAAGGCTTCGTAAGGCAGAAGGTACTTGGCCTGGGCACAGAGGAAATCTACAATGATAAGGGCTTAAATATTTGAAAGCGCTGACTGTGTGCCGTGCTACAGTGAGCATTCTACCTGTGTGATTTGATTTGTTCTTCTAAACCTTTACTATTTTCACTTAACAACTGCACAGTGACGTTCCCCCCCATGTTCATAATTTTCAAGATCTTTATGGTTGTATCCTATTACACCATGTGTGTACATAATTTATCTATTACTTAGCCTCCTTTTAAGTTTCAGAACGATCTAGAGGCAAAACAAGGTCATTATTTTATTATAAGTTTTTTTTTTCAGTCCCAATTTGCAGATGAGAAAAAACAAGGCTTAGAGAAGTTATGCAATCTTGCCTGTGTTCACTTAGGATTTTGACATGTGGAGCGAAGGGGTGGAGACTGAGCTGGGTGGGTGACAGTGGACAGAGACAATTTTTCAAAACAAGATGTCTCATCCAAAACAGCGCTAGCCACACGTGTCTACACAATGTCATAGTGAGCCTCTTCTTTGGGGGTACACTTCGTTAGGACCTGCCAGCTGGAGAGGGCAGGAAATAACTACCTTTCGGGGTGCTTCTTTAATGTGGTTCCTTAACAGACATCTGCGCTACCCATTGCAAGGACCTGGGGATTTCAAGTCAGCCCTGGAATCTTCGTGTGGCAGTTTCTCCAGTAACGGCTCCTTGGTTGAAGATCAAAGGCCACCAGGCTTCCTAACCCAGAGTCGGCTTTTAATAAATGCTTTCTAAAGCAGGGTGAATAATTGAGATGACACCAGAGAAATATACACAACACACACACACACACACAAATAAAACTGAACAACAAAAACCCAACCTGAATGCGTTTTTAGGTCTTAAGACGTTACTTTATTAAAATCAGAGTGTTGGTCAAACTAGCAGATCGAGATGAGTGCTTTATCTACATTGTTCTGGGTTTTTGCAAAAAAAAAAAAATCCCTGAAATACCTCTGCAAGCTCATTCCTGCCTTCTTGCATCCGCACTCACAGAGCCTCTGAGAAAGGCCTGGTTTCCCAGGTCCCTTGAGCTCACTTGTTGCACAGGGAGCCACCAACTGGAGGCAGCAGCTTGGGGCTGTTGGAATGACGGCAGTGGGTCTGTCTTTGAAGTCTTAGCCTGCAGTTACCTCTCATTGCACCAGGCGGGCTGTAAGTGAACCCGTTGCATGCAGCTGTCACCATTTAAGCCAGCAGGCGTTTGAAGATGTGCCGCCCCCCACCCCTGGTGAGGGAAGCCGGAATAGAACAAAGTGTGGCATTCCCATGGAAGCACTTGAGCGCTTGATGGGAGTGTGGGCCTGTGCCTTTCCCCCTGGGTGGAAGTGGGTCTGGGAGAGCAAAGAGGAGAGGTGGTAGTTCTTCGCAAATGTCGAACTCGGGGAGCTCAGAACTGTTGAAATGTCTGGTTCTACATGACAAGCCTGTGGGACAGGGAGCAAGGAGACCTCAGAACTTCTGGAGAATTTGTCATGTAGGTTTCTTTCTTGTAGTTTTTCCTGCCTCTTTGCCTCTGGACTCTGAACATGGTGGGGAGCTCAGTGCTCTCACACTGCTGCTAAACATATGAAATCTAAAGCTGGTGAGTCTCTTAGCACAGCTGTGGTTTGTGATGTCCTCACCTCAAAGTCTTCTTTTGACACATTCATTTGCCTTTATCCCTTCAGTGTGAGCTGGGACAGCTTCCTACCACCTTCTCTTCCTCACTTCCAGACCTCATTTTTCAAAAGAAAGAAGTGCCCAGAAGGACACTGGCCTCTGCCCAGACCTCCCAAGTGTCTCTTTTTCCTCCTGGGTGGATTTCTCTGATGCTGCAAATCCCACACATGGAGACCTGGCAGTTGGCTTTCTGGAGAGCAATTCTGTGTAACAAATCCAAGCCCAGGGACCAGGCCTGAGCCAGGCGCTTGGGGATCCACTTCTGCCTTCCCTGTCCAGCTGCCCTGCTTGGTGAGCCGCCTCGTGGCTGATTTCACAGAGGAGCCAAGTGACCAAGAGCAAATTGCTCGTTTTACAGGCAGAAATGCTGACAGCAGTAGAGCTGGGGTAAGCTGAGTTACAAATTGCAGTCAGGCTTGGGTGGGAAGCTGGCAGTCTGCAATGGGGCCTCAGGTTGTTTGTGCTGGAAGGGTAGGAAGAGTCTTGTGAGGCCCACTGGAAAGTCGGCAGAGGAATTTCTGGTATGAGAACTGTCCGTCTCTCTCTGTATCTGTACATACCACCCTCTTGGTGACCAGGGACCTTTCATAAAGGGCCACAGGGCTCCCAGTCCTTGAGAATGGTAAACATCTCCCTTCTTGGATTGCAGTAGCAATTGTGGTTGTAGGATGGAAGGTGGCAGATCAAAAAATAGACCTATGCTGTTGGCACTGCCATGCCTCTGATGCAAAGTCACCAGTTCTTGTCACAGACCAAGGCTTTTTTTTTCTTTTTGCTCTCCTAGCTTTGCAGAATCGATAAATAAAAACGAAATCCAAAGCGTACGACTTTCTCCTTCATAATCCTCTGCCATAGGAAAATGTCACTTGTGGGAGTGATGAACACTATATGAACAAAACTTAGTTGACTCACATTCTGACAAGTGTAAGAAGAGTCAAGACGCTGATGGGAGCTGGTCCAGGTTCTCCCTGAGCTTGTAAAGTGGAGCACTGTGCGATCACCAGCAGTGAGAGCATTCCCAAGTCAGTGTGTTTGTCCTCTTCCGTTGTTCTGGAAAACACAAGGGTCTGGTGGGACTCTTTTGCCACATGGCATGTCAGAAGTCTTCATGAAGAAAAAAAAAAAAAAGAACAAAACCTTCAGGATTAAGAAGTATTGGCTTAGTTTGGATTACTGGTATTGGCTTAGTTTGGGTTACTGTTGCTGTGAAAAAAAAAAATAAAAAAACAAAAATAAAACAAAAAACCCACCATGACCAGAAAAGGAAGTTGGAGAGAAAAGGGTTTATTTGGTTTACATTTCTATGTCACTGCTCATCATAGAAAAAAAGTCAGGACAGGAACTCAAATAGGACAGAAACCTGGAGGCAGGAGCTGATGCAGAGGCCATGGAGGGGCCTGTCTTGCTCCTCATGGTTTACTCAGCCTGATTGCTTATAGAACCCAGGACCACCAGCCCAGGGATGGTAAAACCCACAATGTCTGGGCCCTCCCCCATCAATCACTAATTAAAAACAAAACAAAACAAAAAACAAATCCCCCCCCCCTTATGGCTTGCCTACAGCTGAATCTTAAGGAGGCATGTCTCTATAAAGGCTCCCTCTTCTCCCAAGACTATATTGTCTCAAGTTGACATCTAACAATCTGGCACAAGTACTTTGAGTATGAGGAGCATCCAGGATAAATAATGGTTTAAGCAAGTTGATTCAGATTGCCACAAGAAGTTGAGAGAGTTACAGGTTTGCTTTTGGGGAAAAAATGGCAGTAAGACTGTGTGTCATTCTTAAGATGTGTACGGTTTATGGATATGCTGATCTTCGGCATGTTTTATGGCTTTCCATTTCAAACCTCTCAACCATGCACTTGAGTACCATTAATGATATTAGAACCAGTACTGGAGAGTTCAGACTGGGCCAAACAGGGGATTGGAATTTTTGCTTCTCCACTTAACAAATGTTACTTATCCTTCAGAGACATTATAGCCTGACCCCTAAAATTGAGACATTGCTATTTTCCCAGAAAGCCAGTAAGGTAAACTAGATGAAGTTTCTAAAGTAGGCATATGTCTAACTTCAAGGCAACACATACAATGACCACCCAACAAATATAATCTGTTTGCTTTTTCCCTTTTTACCCGTGTCCAGACTCAATGAAGAAAATGTAATGAAATATGCTTTTAAAAGTTAATTATTGGAGACCCGAATCTGTACGTTGTGCTAGAATAAGCCATAGGCATAAAGCTGCACAATAACTTGGGTTTGAGGTCTAGAACCACTACCCAAAGCAGGGAGCAGACACGTGACCTGCTGGTAGCCACCTAGGAAGACAGTTTTCCCTAGGAAAATTCACTGTGTAATTTGGAGAAAGGTCTGGGAAAGCTATCCTGTTGCCGGGGGGGGGGGTGTTTCTAGGGTGGAGAGGGAATGAAGGATGGCCAGACACTAACCCCCAGAGAAATGTGGAATGGGGTGGGTCTTACACATAGGAGAAAAACAAACGGGAACCTCGTTATTGGAGAGTTGCAATCATTCAAGGCTGAGAAATGCTCACACATAGGACTCCCAGGTTAAGTCACACGTATACAAGTGTGAAAAGAAGATGATTTGGTTTTGCTCTGGTACATAAGACAAGGACCGGGGGTCTTTGTTGACTCAGGAGCGGTCATTGGTATGGTGTGTTCATGCATCCAAGATGGTGTTATGAGCCTACCAAATTTAGATCTAGACAGAGAGAGTGTGTGGATAGGTGACAACCGTGGCGAGGGACGGCAAGCTGAACCACCTGGGAAAGCACGGAAACATGGAGTAACTTCAGCACACCGGAAACCAGGAAACAGAGTACAGTCGCTATCTTTAAAAAAAAAAAGAAAGAAAGAAAGAAAATACTTCAATCCAGGCTCATAGGTGCACAACAGATATTCTTTGTCTGACTTGGTCAAGATAGGAATCTGCTGCAAGGTTGCCAGGTGACTTGTACAATTAGCACAAGTCAAGAGAAAGAACGGAAGAGCTAAGGGAGGCTACGACAGAGAGCAGAGCTGTGGTCACACCAGAAGAACCAGCAGGCGGGGGCCTCCCTGGCACATCCTCCATTGTACACTTGCAGTCACTGCTGCTGAACCCTTCCCTGCGTCCGTGAATAGTCCTGGATGGGGACTTTCTTTTCTTCACATTAAAAACCAACTCAGAGCTTCCAATGGGTGACACGCCTGTGCACTGTCTGTTAGGGAGTGAGCAGAGGGAACCCTCATACCACTGGCTCCCACAAGAAAAAGCAGCAGGGGCTCTGAATCCCTCTATGGCGCAGCCTGGAGAACCATGCCACTAAAAGATGGTCAGTGTCCTGGAAAGACAGGACTGAGTGTGTGAACCATAAGGCAAAACTGGCCTAATGCATTACAGGACAGCAAGATGGGGCTACCTGTGGAAGACTTAAGGTGTAGGACAAAGATCCTTGTTTACAAGCAGCTGACAAACTGATCTTCCTTTAAATCTCAAAATAGGGATAATTTGGGCTGGGAGATGGCTCAGTAGGTAAAGTGGTTTGCCTTGCAAGGTTGAGAAACTGAGTCTGATAGCCAGAACCCACATTTAAGAATGAAGAGGTAAAGATGAAAGGATGAGGTTGGTGGTGAACACTTGTATTTACCTCTTAGTGCTGGGGAGACAGTGGCAGACAGATCTGTTGGGCTTGCTGGTATGCATGCATGATGATTGGTGAGTTCTAGGCAAAAAGGAGATCCTGTCTTTAAAGAAATGTAGGTGGTGCCTGACAGCAACCCCTTCCCAAAGTTAACCCATGGCATCTACATGCATAGCCACATAAATTAACATATATACATAAACACACACACACACACACACACACACACAGTATGGATGCTTTGCTCTTTTCCTTTGCCATGTTTTGATGAAGGATCTCACTCTGGTGCCTAGGCCATTTTGAGCTCCTCAGCTGAATGAATCCTTTTGCCTCAGCCTCTCAAGTGCTAGGACTACAGACTACCTGCCTCACCTGTTGACATTTGGTTTTAAAGAGGAAAACTGGGTCACTGTGATTAAGCTGGCCCGCTCTAGACGGAATACAACAACGGTAGCCACACGGTGGAGATTTTCCCCTGTAATATACATATCTAGTAATAAAGAAGTGTGTTAGCTTTTAGTTTGAAGGGAAGAATCTTCTAGAAACTGGCCTATGGATTTTTGACATCTCCGCTCTCAAACTCTGGACCCTGAAGGGAATTCATAGGCTCTGATACAAACGTGAGAAGACCTATGAATTCACAATGAAATAACTCACAATTGCTTTGCTAGAAAACAAACAAACAAAAAAAACGAAACAGGAATCCCTTGACATTTTGTAGCAGATTGAGAGGGTGGGATGGAGGAAAGCATGGGAGCCTGAAGTGAAGCTGGCTACCTCAGCCAGGCTTAGGAAGGTTGGGCGTGTGGGCAGTTTCTCAGTATTCAACTGGACCCTAAATTCAACTGGACTCCGCAAATCTGGCAGTTGGAAATCTACTGGGGCAGGGGAAGGAATGAGAGAACACTCCGCCTGTCCCTGATGCTGAGAACAGATTTCCTGATCTTTTCCTCTCCCCTCCCCCCCCACCCTCTCAACCCAAAAGTCTTCCCTGGTGGCTAATTGCAGCCTGAGCCTGAGGCAGGGCGGCGGGGGTGGGGGGGTGGGGAGGTGGGGAGGGGGGGGGGGGGGGGGGGGGGTGGGGCGCTCTTGGGGTCACTAGTGTCAGGTCATTTTCTTCTCAGTTCCTTGACTCTATGTTTGGGTTCATTTTTTTTTTTCTTAGATGAATCTTAAGCATACTCTTGGGACAGAGACTTCCCTGTCCAACCTCATGAGAAACGGACACATTCACAAGTGTTATGTGGGTGGAAGAAAAAGAGAAGGCGGAAAAAAAGAGGGAAATAAAGAAGGGAGAGGAGACGGAAAGCACAAGGGTTAAGATGTTGCAAGGAAGGAGGAAACTAGAAAAGGGGGCTTTACTGACTGTCCCAGTGCCCGGGTTATGGGTATGGGGAGTAGGGTGGTTCTAAACAGAGATTGGACCCTAACCTCAGTTCCAGAGAGTGGTGTCAATTCCATAAGAACCTGCTCCCCAGGTGAGAAGAGGCTGGTGATGCCTCACAGTCTTTTACTGGAGCTGGAAGTGAAACAACTGCTGAAGAAGTCTCCGCGCAAGGTTCTTCGTGTGGATAATCACCGTACCCACTCGGCTTTTATTTGCATTCATGCAGTATCTTCAGAAAAGGAATTTTAAAGTAGTTGAACTGCCAGGCGTTCCTTCCTTGCATATTTCAAACTGCCTGAGGTTTCTATCTCTTCAGATATTTACCATTTTCTGTTAAGAAAAATGCCTTCCCTGAGATGTGGCCTGCTAAGAAAATTTATCTTTCCCTTCCGTCTTCACACGGACGTAGACAATTAGCCATGGAGCCCTTCTATGTCTAGCACCAGGCACCAGATACCCCAGCTATGTGGAGGCCATTTGAATGGGGCTGCAGAATAATCTGCTGTAGAAAAAGTCAGCTTCCCGTTGTCTTGGTTAAACACGGGGCTAGAGACTGAAGGTTCAAGGTTTGCTGTTACGACAATGGCCAGGAAGTCCCAGGGTCCCTTAGTAATTACTGTCCTCCATCATATCCCAGTTATTCTCCAGAAGGTCTTAAAACTTTGGCTATTTTTTTGCTTTGTAAGAAGCAGGAGACATTTGAACCTTTTAAATGCGAACACTGTGGGGAATTCTAATATGTAATTCCAATATCTAAAACATAGGTTGCATTTTTCTCATGCCAAGCTTTATAAGCATTGGTTTATTGAATTGCCACAACCCTGTAAGGAAGTATTATTTTCGCTTTTACTCATGGTGAAGAGACAGAAAAGTGGTGACTGTTGCCCAAGTCAACACAGCTAATAATAAACAATATGGCTGTGATCTGAATGCAGGCAAATTGAGAAGTTCTGCTGGTATAAAATGGAGGCCTTGGGACTCCGACCTACTTGCCCTTGACCCTTCTCTTTTTGTTTTATAGAGCATGCTGGCTTTATAAAATATAGTCAAGAAAGCGAATTACACAGCTCCACTCTCTTCTTTAAAGCCAAGGAAGCAGATCCAAAGAGGTAAAATTACTTTCCTAAAAATCTCAGAAAAGAAAACAAAGGGCATTTACATTTTTCTTAGTCAAAAGGCCTACATGATACTGCCCTCCTGTAAGCCAGCCCTGGGTGGGGAGTGAGGTGGTCGGGGAGAAGGAGAAGTGCTGTGAGAGTAAAGAGCTCAAATAGATGCAGGTATCTGAAGAATGGGCTAGATAATCAGAGTGCTTGGAGGAAACCCAAATTAACTCAATTAGGTCTTGCGCTTCCTCCTACCTGTTAGATGAAGCTTAGAAAAGGGGTAATGGAAATGAGATCCAACTCATAAATTTTCAACAGGTAGTTACTGAGAGCCTACTATGTCACAAACCATTTGCATACGGGCTTGTCCTGTGTATTCCATACAAGGCACGTGGGCACCTAAGAGAACAAGGGGCCCTCCTGCCCTGGTGGAGGTTACATGCTGGCATGTCAAGCAATGGTCTTTATAAGGACAAAGGCCAACCTGTAGCTTAGCCATTGGTCCCTAGAAGGCCAAGCAAGAAGATGGATGGCTTAGAACAACTATCACTGTTTCTGGCATGTTCTGCGAACCATTAAGGCTGGATGGTGGTGGCACATTCCATGAATCCCAGCACTTGAGAGACAGAGGCAAGAAGATCTCTGGGTTTGAGGTCAGCCAGGTCTACAGAGTGAGTTCCAGAACAGCCAGGGCTATACAGAGAGACCCTGTCTTGAAAAAGGCAAAACCAAACACAAACAAACAAACAAAGATGTGTGTGTGTGTGTGTGTGTGTGTGTGTGTGTGTGTGTGTGTGTGCGAGTGCTGTAGTGCACTTGCCAGCATAGTCACATATGGAAGCCAGAGGTTGATGTTAGGATGTCTTCCTCAGTTGTTTCATCACTGTATTTTTTGAGACAGGGTCCCTCACTAAGCACAAAACTCCCTTTTTCCTCCAGATTGACTGGCCATTGATCTCCCCTGGGATCTGCCTGTCTTTGTCCCACAGTGAAGTGAGCTGCACACCCTGCTTTTTAAATGAGTACTGGGGACTCGAACTTAGGTCCTCTTCCTTGTGCAGCAGGCACTTCATCCCAAGCCATATTGCCAGTACTATTATAGGAGTTTGAAAAAAAATAGTATAATGATTTAAAACCTATACCACATTTCAAATATGTGAAATAATTGAGTGTTACATTTTGTATTCCCAAGGAGCCATAGAGAAAACATTTCAGAACCATAACAGTGATTTCTGTTTCACCTAAACAGGCAGTGGCCTGTTACCACTCTATTTTGCAGTTTTCAAATTCACTTCTAAAGCTTTATGCTAGAAAGTTTTATAATGGATGGAGAGATGGCCCAGAGCTAGCTGCTCTTTCTGAGGACCCAACTTTGGTTCCCAGCATCCTTATCACCAGCTCAAGGAGATCTAACATCCTCTTCTGGATTCCTCAGATGGCTGAAAGCACATGAGTAGACATATGCACACAGACAGACAGGAAGTCAAACAGAATGACAGACAAACACACACACAAATTAAAGAGTTTAATAACAAAAGCCTAGTGAGTAATGCTATGTTTTATGTTGACTAAATTACACGTGTGTGTGTTTGTGTGTGTGTGTGTGTGTGTGTTCATACAACAATTAGCTGTTGGACCACTTAATATTCATTTGGAAGTTGTTGCTCTAAAATTACTAAAAACTGTACTTAAAGAAACAAGGATAATTCCTTTTGATTTCATAACACCAACAACAGAAATCCAGAGATTCCCCAGTCTTCAGGAATGAACTGGTCAGGACTGTTCCTCCTGCTTCTCCCAGGCCTGCCTGTCCTGCCTCTTCTCTGGGTTATTAGTTTTCTACTCAAGCTGTTTTGTTTTTGTTTCATTTTGTTTTCCTCCTCCTCCTCCCCTTTCTTCTCCTCTTGGGAGAAAAATGTCCAGGTTACTTTGACACTCATATCTTCTCCCCCTCCCCACCACATCAGCAAACTTGTGGGCTTCACTCTACTGGACCAGCTAAGGTCATATGTCTTCTCTAAACTAATTACTGAGGAAAGGAAGTTGGAATCACACTGATGGGTCTCCAGCTGGAGTTGGAGGATAAATAGACGAACTGATAAAACTACAGACTGCTCCCATTGGAGGAGAGGTGGAACAGAGGTGGGAAGGGGCACAGTTCTTCTTCAAAGCACTGTGTCCTTCAGGGTGCTGGGCTCTGGCCTTACCTCAGTGCACAATCTAGTCTAACCGGATACCCAGACAGACCCAGGAAACTGTCTCCACACCACTTTGAGACTTTGTATGTAGAAGTAAAGAAAGTACAGCAGATAGATTCACTCTGAGATGTTCACAATTTTTTTTTAATTTTCCTTTAGACATTCACTAGGAAATAATCAGGCTCCCATCCTTGACAGAATGTATTTAAATATTTAGGGGAAATGAAAATTGATCAAGATTTTTGCCCTGCGTGCTAAACCCATTCTTAAGCAGGCTGGTTTTGCCAGGGTGGCAAGGGGGTGAAGGTGGAGAGAATTCACTGCCATGTGGCCAAATTCCCTGTGGCCTGGAAATGTTCCCTGTAACACATTGTGTCTGCAAAGTTTGCCAGCCTAGTAGCTGCCACATGTGGCAGAACAGTCCCTAAGGCTGGAAGAAGGTGGAGAGCTGAAGAGTGGTCCTGAAAATGGAATTCCTCACAGTCTGCCTGGGGCTGTGGGCATGCTAGCTGCTGCCAAACAGGTACACTTATACTTTACTGACGGGAGCTAGCTCTCCCTGATGATCTTTTAGCGCTGTCTGAGTAACACTCATGAGCTGTGTTTTATAGTTTTCTAAATTATAGGATGCCACAGCTTAAACAGAGATCTTTGTCTTATTTACAGCCAGGCAAAGACTGGTAGAGAGAATGCACGTGAAACTTGATGCTCTAGGGTGATAATGTCAAATCTTATCCACTTAGGCCCAGTAAAATCCAGTTCCCTGTCTCTAGTTCGTTATTACTATCGAGAATGGCATCACCACTAAGACAGTCACATGAATTGTTTAGTCCTTATTTTGAGGTTGTTGGTGACCTGTGAGAGAGCTAGAAGAGAGTTGAAATTGAAAGCATGGGGTGAGGGTTGGGGATTGAGAGACTAAAAGTTATATTATGAACATCATACTGAATTCGGTTTAGAGAAATTACTGAATTCCAGTTAAACAGGCACTTTGTGCCAAAGTTTCTCTGTTACTAAAAGAAATAAAATAAGTGGCTCTCAGATGACTCCATGGGGAGGAAGCTTTTCAAAGAAGGGAATAAGGTGCATTTCACTGCCAGGGGTTAGATCTCAGAACCTTCCAGGCACCCAAAGACAAAAATGGATAGCACGCTGCCTTATTAAACGCACTCTGCATTAGTCTCCAAATTTTTTGTTGATAACCAAACGTGTAGACCCAGGTTTAAAGTTCAAAACATTCCACTTAGGTGTCTTTGAATAAAGAGGAAGCAAGGAACCATGAGGCACTCAACGGAGATGGTGTTTGTTTTTGCTTGGTAAGAGCTTTTCAAAGTCATGGCTAAATGCTAGCTAGTTCAGAACGAGCCTGTCAGCGCCACTCCCGTTAAAGCAGATCAAATTCTCTAGTGGCTTCAAAAATTGTACTTAGAATATGAAATGGGAGTTTTGTTTAGGGGTTTTCAGGTGTGATATTTTTGGCAAGTAATACTCGCAGTGCGACTGCTTCAGTTAGGTTAACAGATCTACCACAGAGAATCCAAGGGGGTTCTCAGAAAAAGCCAGGGCTCTGTGGCTTGGCTGTGTGGTTGTGTGGCTCCACCAAGCTTCTCTGCCTGCTCCTGGGACGCTGTGATGTGTGCACACCATCACTCAGGGGGTTGGAGGTGGAGGATGCCCTTGTGAGGGCTCAACCAGCTTGGCACGCTCTCAGCCCCGGGAAGTCCACGCTGTTGTGCAAAGAGCAGGTGGGCGAGAGAGCACAACACTGAAGGGCAGAGCGTACAGCTGCAAGAGGCGGAATTCCCCTCCAAAGGATCGGCAATGCTTTGAAAGTGATTCATCATTAAACTAGAAGGATTTCTGAAGCAGTAGATGAACCTGGGGCTTGATTGGTTTCAAATTAACTCTTTGTAGTCATTTTTCATTCATCCTTTAAGAGAAGCTCTCTGCTCTTTCCACAGACGGAACTCAAATACTCCTTGACATCTTTTCAAGACCGGCGAAGCTCTGCAGCGTTTCTGAACCGCATCTGCTTTCCATTCCACTGGCATCTTGCTGCTAGGAGGCCTGGCAAGGGAGGGGCTCCTTGCCACAGTCCGGGGGCTGCTTTGCGTCAAGTTCACCATGTAGAAAAAGAAGGGTTTGCTTTTCCCTGGAAGGAGAATCTGTGCTTCTGAAGCTACAGGGGAAATAAAGAGGCATGCTCCTGTCTGCTTTTACTGTCTCCCTTTCTCTCTGGGTCTTTCTTTCCCTGGTCTTCTCCCCGCCCAGGAGTTAAGAATGGCTTCGCTTCTGCTAATGCCACTAATTTAAAGCCTTTTCTCTCCCGGTGGCGGATAGCTGCTAGCACTGTTTTCTCTGAGGGAGACTACTCATGTGTCTGTCAAAAGTGCCTTTCATTCACGAATCCCATAAACAATTAAATGCATAGCATGCTAGCCTGTGGGAACCTTTCTGGCGACTTAAGTAAAGTTTCCTAACCCTCTCCTGCAGCAAGCCAGGCCGCAGCACTGTGGCCCATTCATGGGCTGCTGCTCCTTAGGCACTTTGATCTCGGGGCTTCATTACAGCTCATTTCATCATCAAGGATGATCTGAATTCATGAGCTCTTCCCTTCCTAATAACTGCCACGCTGATCCATCCTCAGAAGCAACCGTGGCTGAAGGGGTGGGGGGTGGGGACTGGGGGTGGGGTGGGGGAGGGGACTGGTCCCAACCAGATGTGAAAGAATAATGGGATAGCTTCAAACACAAGTGAAAAAATGTTTTGTTTAGTTTTTTTTTTTTTTTTTTTTTGTTAGCCAAGTGAGTCTTTGAGTGAAGTGCTTCGTAAAACAGAAAAGTCTCATTTTCGGGGCACAGTTAAATGTACCAATTGCCACTCAGAGATTAGTAAGTGTGATTATTTCATTTTGTCTCCCAGATAGCAACTCTGAGGTACAGAGGAGGCTGAAAATACGCCCTGCATCCAGAGCAAGCACACAGTTGAGCCTGTGGCCACGGAGCTCTACAGATCCTGAAAGCCACCCATACTTTTTCATGGTGGGCCACAGAAAAGAGGGGGCAGCTCCTCAAGACACCCTCCCCCTTTCGATTTACTATTTTTTTTAAAGATTTTGTTTTATTATTTTAAAGTGTGTGTGTGTTTACTCTCATGCATGCAGGTTCCCAAAGAAGCCAGAGGTATCAGATGGAGCTAGAGCTGGGCCACCTAATATCGGTGCTGAGAACTGAACGTGGGTCCTCTGGAAGAGCAGCTAGTGTAGCCCCGTTTTAAAACTGCCTCTAAGAAAACATCTGACTTAATTTGGATGCTGTCAATGCCCTTATAACTTCTAAGGCTGCCAAGCAGAGAGCGATGCAGATTATTAGAAGGCAATAGGAGCCGACACAAAGCCAAACACAGGAAGACGGGACGGGGTAAGGAGGCCAAGTCACTGCCCGGGCTGTTAGCAGTCCTGGCTGTAATTATATTTTACTCCGGCTTACCCTGGGGGAAGCACAAAGGAGACACTATTAAGGCATTAATTCCCACTAAGCAAAGCCCATTCCGTGCAGCAGCTAGCTCTGGGCACCAAAGACGTAGCCCCGTAAGCCCACAGACAGCTTTACTGTTACTGTTACTATGGAAAGAGAGAAGAAAGAGCAGGTGGGGTGCCCTCAAAGGCGCTCACTCTCTCAATTGCTCTCCTAGTTCATGTCTTCCCATTGCTAACCTCAGCCCCCTTCGCCACACCTGTGCCGTGGAGCTCCGCCCTCTCCTACTGCAGTCTTTTAATGTACATCACACACACACACACACACACACACACACACACACACACACACACACACCCCAGCAGGCTGCCTCTTGCTCTAACTCAGCAAGGGGCAGAGGGAGGTGCTTCTGACCCTTGAGAAGAACCCATGTGAGGTGAGGAAAGCCTCTCTCAGAACACCTGATTGAACACGGACTTTGCAGATTTCAAAGGAAAAGCACACCGGGCCCCTTCCACAGGACCTCAAGCTTCAAAAATAACCGGCCCCATTGCATCACCTCCGGTTGGCACACCTGCAAGAGGACTAGTGTGCAAAGTAATGACAGCAAGATCTCCTCACCGAATCTTTCCGTTAAAATGACTGATTAGATCTGCGCTGTCCCTGCCTCGTAAACAAGACTGAGGGTTGGAAAATGTGGGTGGTCTTTTTTGGTCCAGCTCTTTTTTTTTCTTTTCTTTTCTTTTCTTTTCTTTTTTTTTAAGCACTACAAAACCAAGTCCTGATGCAGAAGTCACTCAGAGCATATGGGATGCTCTTTCCATCTTCTCCCTTCTCTGGCTTCACACCTGAGGAGCTACATCATCTCTCCTTTGTCTCTCCCTTGCTCTCATGGGGACAGGATGAAGACCTGTATTCCTTACCCTGTTGTATGCTAAGACAGCAACATGATTTTCACATTGCCACTCCTTCAAAAGGAAGGCTATCGAGGCGTCGATGTATCCTTTCGGACAAATCCCTGAACCAAACAAACTGTGTTCTCTTTCTCTCTGTTGAAGTCTTAGCAACACTCTTGATTGTGTGTTCAGACTTTCTCTGGCTAAATTCATGTCCCTAAAGTCCTTGGGGATTATCGCTGGCATCAGCTATGAGACCAAGGTCACAGAGTGCAAACAACTGAAGATGACCCTGAGTAGAGAAATCAAAGTTTACAGTTTAGTTTTTGAAGTCACCCCACTGCTTTTAATTGATTCCATACACTTCATGTTCATGAATAATTGCCTGAATTCTTCTATTTTTGTTGTACATTCCTGGCATGCTACACCTGAATAATTAATTAGTTAAATTGGCCTTTACGCCAATTTAGAAAGCAGTAGGAGCACTACATACTGGTTTCTGTAACTCATACTGCATGTGAGCTCTAAAAGATCAGAAGGAATTCTTTTTTTTCCACTTGGTTCTGGTTCTACCACATATACAAAGAGATGCTCACAATTTGCCATTCATTTCTTTCTATTCATTTACACATTGCATCTTCATCGGCATCTTGACTGTATTTAGAGTCACCTATGAGTGTGAGGTGTTTGCAGAAGGGTTGGAGGGGAGAAGCCCCTCTCCAAATGTTTGTGGCACTGTCTCATGGGTTGAGGTCCTGTGCTGGAAATGTTTAAGAAGAGCAGGCCAACAGCACATCACATTCCTCTCTCTCTGCTTCCTGACTGCCCATGCAACGGGGTCCGCTGCCTTACACTCCTGCTGTTATGCTTTTCCCACCGTGACACCCCCAAGCTGTGAGCCAAACCCACCCACCCTTCCTTATGTAGCTTCGGTCAGGGGCTTTTGTCATAGCAATGAGACAAGCAACTAATGTGTACGTCAAACGTGCTGAGGCTGAGAGGGTGGGCAGCTAGGGCCGTCATGGTGTTAGAACTCATTAGGGCTCTGCCTTACCAACTCAAAGTAGTCAAGTCCTCTGGATGGATGCTTCCTGACAGCCATCCCTCAGACACTACTGGTTATGAATGAGGGCTCTGAACTTAACAGTCGTGTAAAATGTTGCCTTTCATATACTATAAAAGCACAGGTTAGTCACTGTGCCTCTATAAGCTTTCTCGTGAGTTTCTCTATGAGTTTACTTGTCTATGAAAGGAAAGTATCGTCAAACCTTCATGTAAAGCTGTGGTAAGGTTTACAAGAACGAGTAGGTGAAGCCCTCAACACCGGTGTGTCTAACCCACAGTGAATAACCCAGGGCATTTACCCGCCTAGTTGTTGTTACCTGTTCTACTACTGTTGGTGAGGAGACCCAGGACTAAAATGTATGAGAGACTTCCATAAGGAATGCCACACAGATAGGATAATATCAAAGACCACATCCCCTCTCCCACCTCCTTTTGAGCCCATTCCCAATAGAGAGCTCTTGTGGAGATCTGAGTTTTCTCTATATTGCTGGATTAGTTTACAGAAGCATCCAAACAGAGATCTGGTTGGAGGATCCAACCTAATACAATTTCAAACATAAATTTTATCCCGGCTGAATGCATTGAAGTACAAAGTCTCTGTTTAGCTGGATACAAAGTAATTTGGGCAAACTACTTACCCCCCCCAAGGGGTACCCAGACTAATGTGTCTTCAATTGCTCTAAAGCACCCTACGACTCAGAGATGAGTGAGCAGTTAGATTTGCCCGCAAACATGTCTGCAATTCCAAATCCATCATTCTACCAGTGCTCATAAAACAAGGTCCAGATTTCTTCTTCTCCCTGTGTTTCTTCTATAGGCTAATTATATTCATATCTGCTTCTTTGAAGTATTGCTACTATTGGGAAATGCAAAGGAAGCTGTATTGATTTCAATCTAATATTCCCTCTTTATTGCCTTCATCTAAGGATTGTCTCACATGTTGAGTGACATGTGGTGGGTGTCACATGTCAGGCACAGCATAGGGCATTATCAACAGAGCTCGGCCACGTCTCTAGATCCACAGTCTCTTTGGTGAGGGGGTTTAGATTTAGAATGTCTGGATTGTATTCTACTAAAATCTCCACAACCTTTCCTTTCAAAATCAATTTCAGTTGTCAAAAAAAGAAAGAGGGGGTGGTAGCGAGTCACTTTGAAATAATATAGCTTATTATTATCATCCTTTAAAAAAAAAGGTTATTACTATAATTTTTCTCCCAAGGGAGCTGAGTTGATTTATAACCCCGCCCTCCTTATCTCAACATGTGGTTGAGTTCAGAAGGGAATTAAAATTCGGGGATTTTTTTTTCCTTCAGGGAAAAGCTGATAGCTCATACCCTAACCTCACTTTTAAGTTCAGCAGCAACTTTTTTGAGTTCTTTGAATTTAGTTTTTAAATGTGCATACAGTCACTGAACTCAAATCTCTCCGCAAACTCATCTGTTTTGCCTGAATACACAGAAAGAGCCTTCACAACTGGGACGGGCACGCCGGCACGCCGCAGTGTGATGCTGCAGTACAGATGAAAGGGAGGCTAGATCCTCACAGAGGCCAGGGTCTCTGGTCGGACCTGTTCACTGCTGTATCCCGGCGCCAAAAGCAATGCATGGCTCATAGCAAGCACTCAGTAAATATTTGGGAAATAATGCATGGATAGGCATATAACAGAATTAGGTAAGAGCCAGCACTTTGGGGTCAGTAATACATACATACATACACACATACATACATACATCATATTGATGGACATTGTGACCTGACATAGTCTCCTCATCTGCAATTTCCCCATGTGTATAAAATGGGTACAGGACAGGCCATACCGATTCAGGCGCCTGTGATGTCACGCACGGGAAAGACGAAAAAGCATTGGTTCTCAATTCATGGGGTTCATATTCTTATTCTTGTGAATTCTTCCAGTCTGGGCTTAAAGGTGTTTGGGGTCCAAATATTAGGAGCCCTGTCTTTCAGAGTGGTTCCTTACATGAATAGCTGAGGGAAGAGATCCTCACCATGAGGAAGAAAGTGTCACTAACCCACTGGGAGGACAGTCTCCTTTATGTCTGTGGGCTTGGTTTTCTACAGCGATTGGGCTTGGGGGTTTGTGCCATGTCATCTTAGGCACAGCAAGGAGAGAGGAAGATGTCTCTCTTGGATGGTGGATGGCCAGGGATTCTTACGTGGTGCTGAGCTCTAGGACACACACTATTATTTTCAGAGAGCTTTCGTTCATTTTGCAGTGCTGAAAGCTTGCGCCAGGCAGGTCATCTAAAATCTCACAGCATCAACCACTTGAGAGTATCATATTCCATCTCAGCTTCCCTTGAACAGGGTGCTTTTATGGCAGAAAGGATGCTGGAAAGGTGAAGAGCTCCCCAGTCTTGGAGATGGTCAGTGGAACAGAGTTCAGAAAGGATTCTGCTGGCCAAGGCATAGGAGCAGGGGCTACTGGCTCACTTATTTGCTCCTCCCAGCCTGTGTCACTCCCATCAGCACCAACAGCTGACACGTCAGAAGACAGACCTCTCCTTTTCCTTCTCCTGCCTCCTAGGATCTTTGGGAATAGGCTGTAGGCAGAGGTGAGGGGGTGACAAAAAAGGAAACCACTGTGGTCCATGCTAGAAATGGTCATTAAAGATCAAAGGGGGTCTAATGATTTCATCCTGTGGGGTCGAGAGTGTAAAATCTAGATGCCTAGAAGTGCGGAGAGAGTTTATAGATGAGAATAAGCAGTAGAGTGTAAGACAGAAATACCTAGTACAAACTAGAACCTGGGTCGATCTCAAGAGTGTTTTGTCTTTTTCCCAATGAGGCTAGCTTCCACTCAGTTCCAATTTACTGTAATGTGTGAAACTCCAGCCCTGTCTGACCACATTTCGTGAGCTTCAGAAGAGCCAACAAGGCATTCTTTTTCTGTAAAAACCCTGAAGTTGTTAATATTCCCAATATATTTATTATTTTTAAGTATTCAAACCAAAGATAATATATCTTGGGCCTTTCAGATTTCTCTGAGATAAACACCCTCACATTAATTTGCTGAGTGACTATAATGTGTCTGGCGCTGTGCCAGGAACCAGCTGCTATAATATTGCAAATGAGTTGGGCTATGTTTCCAACAACTTTTGTTAAGTGAAGCAGAAAGAAAGGAAAAAGAGGTAAGTGTTGTATGGCGGTAAGAGATATCGGAGCCACTGGGACAGTAAGAAAGGAAGCAACCCCAGCACCTGAGGCTGAGACCAGAAAACATGGTATAGGTGCTACCTAAAGAACAGGCAGCAGGAAAAGCACTCAGGAGGAAGGGGGCAACTAACACACATGAGCAGGACACTGTACAACACTCTTAAAAAAAATCAAACAAGGTGGGCTTTGATTGACAGCACGGGACAAGTGGCAGACACAAAGATGCCTCACCTTTAGATACAGTGTGTTCTCTAGACCCTGCTCAGATTGGTGTGTCTGACTTCATTGGTTCTCCGATCAGTTCAGGAATGGTAGAAGACACTGAACCTGCAACAGTCAGTGTAGACTGTGATACCTAAGGATCAAGGCATCATGAGGGCCTAAAGCCTGCTACGGAATGTGGCTTGAATACTCTTGCCTTTCCCTGTGGCCATTCCACACTTACAGCCCTTGTGTACCAATTCACATCGGCATCTCTTATCCTGTTGTAGCTGTAACCCACTGGACACCTGGCTGCTGATATCAACAGCTATGCATACCAAACATCCATTCATAGACCAGCTTTTACCAACAGCCCAAGTTCTCACACTAAGTTATATTCTCCTACATGTTTTATAAACACATACCTGCTCAGTCCTCACGGCATCCCTCATCATCCGTGACTATGATTCCATTTTCCTAGTCCTGCCTGATTAGGTTTGTTAAATGTTTGCATCTGCCTTCTTTCTCGAGAGTTATCCAGGGCACTGACCATGGTCCCGGCTGAGTGGACACAGCTTACTTCTCTTTCCCAGGGCCCGTAAGGCTGGACAGTACGTCCTGGCAGAGAAACCAGTGCTAGGATGATAACCCCGGGTCTTGATCTGACCTGTTATGGTTACTTTTATCCTCTCACAAAAACACTCTTTTAGATAAGCAAGACACTCAGTACCCACCACAGATCTCCAGAACTGCTGTCTGTGATGACTGATGGTCCAAATCCACTGAGGAGAGCAGCCTTTTAAACAGAGGATCACCAGGGCTACAGCTCCCCTCAGCTTTGTGCTGAATGGTGTAAATTTGGAAGGGGGATGGAAGAGATCAGATAAGAGAGGGTAAGAAACATTTTTCACAGCCAGATATTCATGAACATAGGATCTTCCCCCCCTTCTATTAACCACTGTGTGTAATTCTAGAATTTATTCTCTAGAGTGAAGTAATAATAATCTCATTTGCCCCGACTCCGAAGCCCTTTGAAGTTAAACATTGAGAGAAAGAACGGCAGGACCACTCAGCAGAGATTAGATCTTGTTTTAAACACTAGCTGCTCTGAGAATAATTTCCTTAATTAATATTCACAAGATAGCATACACTTGAGACTGTATTTTCCTGTAACCTACTTGCATGTAATTGTTCGCTAAGGCTCTTCAGTTCGTTTGTATTTTCCTTTTGTGTCAGTGTTCAACAAAATCATTTCCATCTAAAAGCAGCGCTGAGGGGCAGGAGGTACACGGGGTCTCCCCTTCTGTGTGAAAGCTAGCACACGTGGGCTTCCATCTCATTTCTAAAGTTAATATTGTTTAGTATTCATGCCCATTGTTAACCAGGCTCCTGGCCTCTCTCGACTTTGGACTCCAGCCCTGTGCATGGCCAGTGCTCTTTGCAGTCTCTCTTATTAAAGCTCTTCAGAGCTGCAACCCATCTGAGCTGCGAAGCCCCAAAGGCACCACATTTGCCATCAGCACCAACATCTAGGGGATGGATGCCCACCTGGGTCAAAAATCACAACATTTACAGCTTAAGTGACTTTCGAGGACCAAGAGTCGGTTTATCATAAATGGGTGAAAGATGCTAAGGTAACCAGGAAGAGACCTTTTTGCTTGTCCAGTTTGAGTGCCTTCTTGGCTTTTCCTGTTTCTCGGGGTGAACTGGAAACTGAAAAGGCTTCCTTGCAAGTATAATGCTGAAGAGAACTGAGCACATTAGCTAACTGCTTACGGTTTCCAGCCTTTGCTTTTTTTTCACATGTGTCTGTAAGCAAATACCTCTTGATATGAGAACAAATTTGTTCTCTCCTAAATCTAACTGGTAGAGATAGGTTTCTGTTCTTTTGTCCAAAATAATAGGTGGTTACATGATTTTTTTTAATTAAAAAAGATTTATTTTTATTTAATATGCATTGGTGTTTTGCCTGCATGTATGTCTGTGTGCGGGTGTCAGATACCCTGGAACTGGAGTTACAGACAGTTGTGAGCTGCCAAGTGGATGCTGGGAATTGAACCCAGTGCTCTTAACCACTGAGCCATCTCTCCAGCTCTAGTTATGTAATTTTTAAAATAGTTGACAGCTTTACCAACAATAATTGAGCTAATTATGGACAATGGAGTTTTTTTGTTTGTTTGTTTCTTTTTGTTTTTCAAGACAAGGTCTCAGTGTATAGCCCTGACTGTCCTGAAACTCCCTCTGTAGACCAGGCTGGCCTCAAACGCAGAGATCTGCTGAGCACTCAGAGAGTGCTGGGATGGAAGGCAGGTGCCACCACCGCCGCCCAGCTGTATCTGTTGTTCTAAAGCTAGAGAGCACATATGTGCAGAGGTGGCCTGCTCTGACACTCTGGGCCTTAGTCCCTGGAGAAAAGGTCTCACACTGAATAATATTTTGGCTAGAATTGTTGATGAGAAAGTCCCAGCAATCCTTCGGTCTCAGTTCCTCAACCCCAGAGCTAAGCTGGGAGTTGCAGGCATAAAAGAGCATGCCCAGATTTTTCCATGTGTTCCAGGGATCTGAATTCAGTTCATGATGCTTGTAGAGCAAGCGCTTTTATCTACTGACCCATCTCCCCGGAGGCACTCTCTCACACACCTTGCGTGCTCATTTGCCCGGAGTGCAAGTTTTTTTTAACATACACTGAAACCACCGAAGTTAGACCTCAGAGCAAAGGTGCTGGGGTAAATGGCAATAATAGGGTCCCTGCAAGGGTGGTCCAGTGCAAGATTTAATAACTGCCAGCCCTCAAACACCAACCAATCGTCGGGAAGGATGCAGAGCTGCCATTTGCCTGGGCTGGGTGTGACCATCAAAGTTTCATGGCGAAAAGCCTAGACTGGGCATTCCAAGGTGGGGTTCCAGACATCACTAGCAGATTTCCCAAATGATGAATTGGCTCTAAAGTTTAGGGAACTGCTTGGTTAGGCTGAGAGCCTGAAGAGAGTCACATATACAGGAAAGAAAAGAAAGCTGTTCATGGCCTTTCCCTTTTGTGATAACAGCTGGTCCCACAAGATCCTTATCCACTCTGAGGTGCTACTGTCATTGACTTTCACGAATGCAGGGAGGGTCTGCTTGGTTGGGGGTGTGGGGGCTGAAGACAGGATGCTCTTGGATCTGAACCCTGAGGCATCTTAAGGGACAGATGAACTCAGCAAATGGCCAGGATGACAGAGGCAGGAGTGTGCTGCTTTGCTGCTGGGTTGGGACTGCACATCTGTTTCTACATAAAGGACATCAGACTGCTCCCCCAAGAGTCCGGAGACCACATGTGATGTCATCTGCACTAAAGATGTCTCACATCTGCCCAACAGGATGGTCCCCCAGCAAGAGGTGGAGGGCTTCAGTAACAGAAGGGCCCAAGAGGGTTAGCGTGCCAAAATGGCTGCTAGAGGGAGAGTGCTGAAAGGGGAACCCTGAAAAGATGAACATTAACTATCTAAATACCAGACAGCAGGTAGTCACCAAGCAAAGAAGCAAAGGTTTCCCTGCTATCCTGTCCTGTCTTGCCCTCCATTCACTCTGCCAGGGTCTGCATCCGTGGTTGGAAGTAGAGAGGAAAATGAACAACAGGAATGGCTTCCTGTCTCCACTCCAAGCAAGCACCTTCCACTAAAGACGGTCAACAAGAAAGAAGGGGAGAAAGTACCCCAGCCTCGCTTGAGGTTGACGATGAGATTCTTATCTTGGGACACCTTCTCTCCACCAATGAGGCTGTAAAATGGCCTGCCAGCTGGGGGCACACAGAGAACCACAGGACTGTGGTGTCACAGGGCAGCAGCGTGTAACTGAAAAGCAAGCAAAGAAAACCCCTCCAGATGTTAAGGGAGGGGCTCACACCTGCAGCCTCCACATGCCGGAGGTGAAGGTGGTTTGCCTAGAAACTAACAAGAAAAGAAAAAAAAAATCCTGACAGAAATATGAAAGAAGAAAGGATGGGAAACAAGAAGAGTAGAGAGAAAAAAGAGCCAAAGGAGGGAGGAAAGAGAGAAAGGAAGAAAGAAGAAAGAAGAAAGAGAGAAAGAGAGAAAGAAAGAAAGAAAGAAAGAAAGAAAGAAAGAAAGAAAGAAAGAAAGAAAGAAAGAAAGAAAGAAAGAACACTTCATGTGTGGAGACAAGCAATTTGTAGAAGCCTGGGAGCAACCTGGATCTTTAATTTCACGTTGACGGTTCAGACACTTCAGTTGGCATTTACTATTTGCCACATTAAACTGAGAGTTTAAAAATTAAATCACGTTTCATTTAAAATATCAAGGTAAATATCAACCCAGTGTTGAAGCTCTTCTGACTTCCAGGCCTAAAATCTACAGGCTCTGTTGAGTTTTCCCTGTTATGTATTAGACTGTACAGACATTATGATTACATTTAGCTAATTTCAAAATAATTGTACTCTTTTTTTAAGGTTCTTTGTAGCTGTTAAAAGTGCACGGTGCTCTGTTGTGCAAGGGGAAATTTGTACTTTTTGAGTACTATTAGGAGCAGAGTAAGCGATAGGCCTCTGTTCTGCTCCCAGGAGGACAGAGGACAACTTTTCCGTGGTCTTCTCCTCATAGCCACAAAACCTAGGAAAATGTGAATTTGCACACACACACACGTGCATACTCTCACACTCACGCACGCACATGTGCACAGCTACACACTCATCCACATAATAGAAGACTTCAAGAAGAAGAGGAGCCCCCTGAGGAGTTGGCATTCTAGAATCCATACAGTGACGAGCCTCCTGTCTGTCTGAGGCATTGAACTGAAGAAGCTGATATTTATGGTAACGGATGGACGTAGACCAAAAGTAAGATCCCAATAAATAAACGGTAAATGGTTGGGGAGTAGGGTGATGTGCAGGAGGAAAGCTTGTCAAATCCAACGGTCATGTTCTAGGCCCAGGACTATGAAGCACACATAGGGTATGGTCCCATTGCCACCCCTAACTGCAAAGGTGGAGTGAGGGTTTAGCCTCACCAGGCTGTGAGGAAATGGCCCCCACCCAAGCTGGTCGATAGCAGAGGAGTCTGAAAACCAGGCAGGAATTTTCCATCCTCGACAGTGGCAGCAGAGGTCATTTGGGAAACAGAGAGGTTCCCGCTCTCTGAGGTGTCCCTTTCAGGGAAGTTTTCAAGTGAATGTGACTCCCAACTGTTTGAAGGGAACCCCCACTAGAAATCTCTAGAAGGCCACCAGAACACTAGGCTTCTGGGCTTTGAAGATTACTCAGAGAACCAGGAAGGTCTCAGCTCAATGACTGAAGGTCGTCGACAGACGTCAGCAGTGTGGTGGCAGAGATGCTTGAATTATCATATTATCTGAGTAATCAGCAGCTTTGATGAGCAATTACAAACGTATTTAGATCAAATAAAAAATAGAAACTCATTTGGATGGTGGTGGCGCACGCCTTTAAATCCCAGCACTTGGGAGGCAGAGGCAGTTGGGTCTCTGTGAATTCGAGGCCTGGCCTACAGAGTGAGTTCCAGGACAGCCAAGGCTACACAGAGAAACCCTGTCTTGGAGAGGGAATGAGAGGGGGTGAAGAGGAAGACTCACAGAAAGTATAAAGAACCAAACAAAAACTTAGAACTGAGAAGTCAGGACTCCAGAAGAGCAGCACAAGACCTCACTGAATGGAAGGAATAGAGGGGAAAGTTCATTGATTTCAAGCTGTGGCGGTGGGAGGAGGCTGCAGCCAGCTCAGAGTCTCACCGGCTGCTCTTACAGAAGTCCTGGGTTTGATTCCCAGCACCTATGTGGTGACTCACAACCATCTGTAACTTGAGTTCCAGGGAGTCCAATGTCTTTTTCTGGCCTCTGAGGGCACCAGACACACACATGGTGCACAGACATACATACACAGAGAGAAAGGACCACCAAAACAATTAATAATAATAATAATAATAATAATAATAATAATAATAATAATAATAATAATAATAAAGATCTGGGAGTGGAGAACTGATCAATAGAGGGCTGAAACCAGAGCCTCAAGGACCTACATAGGTGTAAAGACTGAACATCGCCGCCATGACTCTTCTGGAAGGAAACCAGGCAGATTAGGTATTAAAAAAAGAAAAGAAAAAAACCTGAAAATCCCCTTAAATTTGGTAAGGACACAAATTCATGAATTCAAAAAAGCTGAATAAACCACAATAATATTCTCCAATAAATGCATAATAAGACACATATTAGTGAAACTTCTGAAGACATGGCAAATAAAAACCTTGAAAGCAGCTGGAGTGAAATAGCACCTTGCCATTAAGAGAAAAGCCAGCCCCGTGACAGCAGAAGCCATGAGAACAGAAGGGATGAAATGACAGCTGTGCTCAGATGAAGAAAAGCTAAGAGCATCTGCCATGAGCAGGTGTGCCCCACAAGCCCTCGTTACAGGATGTTTTCTGGAAGGGAAGGAAAAAATAATTTGACACATAGGAAGGAGGAATACACACACTCCCCTTGGGGTTCCTGAAATACATCATGCTACTTACTTAAGAAAATACTCAAGTCAGACCAGCTCAAATGTGGGGCAGTGATGACATAAATGAGCTAATGTTCCCATACTTCATTCAAATAACACATCACGCGTAGAACATCAGAAGCTACGTAGATACACTACAAACAGTATAATACCTGGAGCAGCCATTAAAAACTACACTAAAATGGACATGATATGGGCCAGTATGGATGTGGCAATATTCTAAAGTGTGCACACACACATATATATATACACACACACATAAATATATACATATACACATATATATATAAGCTTCTTTGGTTGAGCACTGATAGGTCATGAAATGTATTTTCTGAAAATACAGAAATCGGTAGCAGAGAAGTAAGAGGAAAATCAACCACTGCTCAGCAAGTAAAAACTTTAAATAAGAAAGGGCCGTGTGACTGCAAGGCTGTGGGACAATGCTATGAATCCTGCTCTAAATAAATGTCATTGCGAAGGGCCAATTCCTCAAAAAGTCCACAAGTCATTTGATGTGAAATAGAGACTTTCAGTAGCCTATGCTAAGGAAATGAAATTTGTCATTTAGAAATGTCCAACAAATAAATCTCCAGATCCAGATGGTTTCACTGCAGAATTCCACTAAATGTTCAAAGGAAAATTAAGAACAATTTTGCACAGCTACTTCCAGAAAATAGAGGAAGAGGAGAGGCTTCTCAGTCCATTCTAGGAAGCCAGGACTACCATAACATCAAAACCAGACAAGTCAGTGGAAGAAAGAGAGAAAACCGGACCAGCACCTCTCACTAACATGGATGCAAAAGTACAAAAAAGCAAAAGCAAAAACACAAACAAACAAAACTCAGCCAGCAAAAGTCAGAACCGTACGAGAGGGTACTCCCTAGCTAAGTGGCATTTACTAAATCAAGGACCTTTAAATGCAGTCATGAAAAAGTCAGTCACCAGCCCCCACATTAATGAGCTAAACAAGAAAAAGAAATCACAGTACGTAAAACAATGAAGACAAAACATTTTCAAAAAGTCAACGCCCCTTTGTGATAAAAGCAGTCAGACAAGTTAGGATCAAAGCCAGGACCTCATGTGGCAGGCGATATCACACATGCTTTTGTGTAATCTCCCCAGCTTCAGCGTGTAGGTGGGACCTGTGACTTGATGCTAACCAACAGAATACGGTAGACAGGAATACACGTCACCCAAAACTTTCTCTGAGCAGGCTACAACTAGAGACTCTCCCCTGGCTTAATGTAGTCAGAGACTACCAGAAAAGCCCATGTGGCTTAGCATGGGGGCCTCTAGCTGGCCGCCAGCAAAAACCTGAGCTAGAGAGCATACAGCCATAAGATAATGCATTCTTATGCATTAACACTGGACTGTTAAGAGTCCAGTGAGCTCTCAGGCAGGTTGCCCCCAGCTGAGTGTCTACATGAAAATGCAGCTCAACCAGCTCCTGGTCTGCAGCACTCTCAACGAGGACAGAGTTGCAGAGCATGCAACTCCCGACCCGTGGCGATGAGAGAGAACAAATATGCATGGCTTCCAGCCACTAACTTTGTCATGATTTACTATGCAAGAGATAAATATCTAGTTGCCCTGACACTTATGAGCGTATATGACTTTCACTTTCAGCTCTCAGCCTGCTTGCTGTCAGTCATCCTGACCTTGAACGCCCTACAATGCTGTCTTCCTCTGCAAAGTGTGATATTATCCACAGGTTGACATGAGGCATGAGCAGTTCCAGCCCCCATCCTTCAGGGCTCTGTTGAACTATGGGAGAAAGATGTTCCTTTTCAGTGGGCCTTCTACTCCAGCCTTCTACTCCCATTGCCTTTCAGTTGGCTTAGCCAGTGAGGGTTTGGATCAGAGACTGGAGGGTGGAAGGGTTTCTTCTGAAGCCCTGGTTCCCATAGGATCAGCTCTGATGTCTCTCTCCACCAAGTGGTCTCTACCCTTGGGATCTCAGAACCCCATCTCTTCTTTGCCTCCCCTAGCCTCAGGGTGTACTAATGCCCAGGTTTTCGGTATTTCTTTTTCTCCTTTCTGCTATCTTATTGGAGTCCTCTTACAGACTCCAATATTCAAGAAACCGATTTTTTTTTGTTTGTTTGTTTGGTTGGTTGGTTTTGGTTTCCATTTCCTGTGACGGCCTGTTCTTTCTTCAGAAGCACTGGCAAGCACACCCATTCACCTGAGTTTCTGTCTCATCCAGCTCTGGGATGGGAACCTCAGCACAGTGGCAGCATGATGTCAGGGCCTCTGGTACTGCATGTGGCATAAATAAATGCTCCCTGGGTACCTTCTGGCCAGGGGTCTTGTCAGGGGGCTGGGAAAGTAGTAGAGAGTGACACGGGATACTTGGCCTTGGATGTGTGTGACCAGAGGTAGAGAACAGGCTTATTAACAGAGCGTTACACCAAGGTGATAAGCGCTATGGGTGAAGGATTTTCTAAGTGGGGTGGAGCAGGGAGGGACTAGGTAGGAGGAAAGAGGAAGGGAGGAAAGAAGCCGAGCAGAAGGGAGGGCAGAACCTGGATGAAGAGTGAGTTTTTGTTGAGTCACAAGATCTAGTTGTCACGTGTGCTTTTACCCTGCAACACATTCTCCATCTTCAGACCCCGTGTAGGCTTCTAGCAGCTTCCAGCCACGGGACAGGACATCCTTTCCTCCTGCGGATGAAAGTCATCACGTGGGGCTTGTCTGTGAGGCTGTATTGCCCCTTCTCAACAGGCTTCTTCCTAAAGAAGGCTGTGCTTCCACCAGAAGACAGCTTCTCTGTCGCTGAGGGTTCCTGTGTGGGAAGGCCTCTAGGTGCCCAAAAGGACACTGAAGGAATGGTGGGAACGGATGGGGCCAAGAGCATGGCCAAATAGTGTGCTATGCGAACCCGTGTAGGTAGATTCCAGGTCTGTTGATGAGCGGCTGTGTCACATGGGACAATAGCTTTATCTGTCTAGGGGGAAAAAATGCAATTTCTGCACAGTGGATGAGGACAGTTTTCTTAGAAAGCGTGCTTCTGCCACTGGCTTTCCTCAGCCTGTGCTACAGTTCGTTACTGATTCCGCTACTAAATCCTTAAATAAGTCTGTGAATGAGACACTGTGATTTATTCCCATTAAGAGATTTAAATGCAGCACAGTTCAGAAAAATTACATACTCAAGGTGTCACAGCAGCTGATGCGCAGAACCTGAAAGCCCAAAACTCTCCCCCGAGAGACTTCTCTGTATCATGCCGTTGGCCTGGTCTTGGGCACAATCACCAGATCAGTAAATTCAAGGTCCACCCCTACACAAGGAAGCCGGAGAGAGTCGGTGCCTGGCACACTACTCACCCAACAGCTCTGGAAATAGGGCAAGTCCGAAAGCTATGGCCTCCAGCCCTGCTGCTTGCATCAGTTCTGAGCTCGAAGATGATCTTTTTCTACCGAAGATGTGTACCGAAGTGCCCAAAGTGAGAAGAGTCTCAACCTCCGAAAAAGATGGTCCTCTGTGCAGCAATGCTAACCAATGGCTTACCATACGACAGACAGTACACCAAATTCACACCCAAGAGTGACATCATATATGCAGTTGTTACGTATGTTTTATGTAACATATGTTGTTCTATGCAGGTGTTACATATGCTTTAAATTGTTTATATTACAATTACTGGTTTTGGAGGGGGGTAGGATAGATTGAAGGACGCTAGTGGGAGCTGGTTGTCTCCTTCATCATGTGGTCCTTGGATCACACTCATGTCATCAGGCTTGGTGGCAAGTGGCTTCACCCACTGAGGTGGCCAACTACATCTGTTTTGTGGATGTCAAACTGGCTTGTTTTAAGTGATTTGTCTGTGTCCCTGGGAGGTATCCGGTGGATGTTAACCCAGACATAGGGAGGGAGGCCCTGACTCCCCTGGTACTGATGGGTGACCTTCTGCTTCCCTCCACCGTGAACTCTGCCGGTGAGGCCTATGTTCTGTGCTGGGCAGACAGGCTGTCAGGCTGCATCCTGGTCAAATATCTTCAACTTCCAACCTTTCCCCAGGGCTCAAGATTGGGGCGACTCTCTGACCCTTCTTCCTGCCTCGGACTCTGGTCCCCTGAGCAGGGCAGCGGGACACCGAGCCAGCTGCACAGGATGTCTCTGGGCAGACATCAAAGAGCTGGTTGGGCTGGCCTGTCTGCACAAGTGCCTTGTGCCCAAGCATGCCTCGCAGCCTGCGAATACACTGCTCTCACGCCTGGCACTCACAGCACATCACAGGTGCTTATACACACCGCACATCGCCCTCACAGATAATATAGACAACACACAGTACCTTGAACATAATATACACAACACACATACCTCCAAGCATGCTTCATGTACAGCAATACCAGACCACACACACAGTCTGTATGCTTTATGCACACAATGGTCCACACTCTTTATCATATGTGAACGTATTATACATGCATGAACTGTGTCCTTTACAGTATCCCTCTCACATTTCACATCCTTGCACTATGCACGTTCACACAACACACACACACACACACACACACACACATATAGTATATACAACCTATGCACACGGGCCATAAATAATCTCATACACACATATCCAATAAATATCTATACTTTGTGAAAAACCTTAACACCTGTTTTCCGCAAATACTCTCACAACACACGTATGTGCATATCACGTCACTTCACACACCACAGAAAGATTATTACGTAAGCGTTCAGACATACACACATATCACACACACCCCTTCAATGCGTCCTCACCCCTTCCACAGACTTTTAAGTTCACATGGACTTTTAAGCTCACTCACATCTAAGCTGCAGCTCTAACCCGGGAGTCCCCGGTCATTCTGAGGAAAGCCACAGACGGCCCCTCCAGGGGTTCTTTCTTTTTCTTCCTGGCATCATCATATCCTTGTTGCTAGATAAATTAATTACAGAGTTGGAGGAACAGAAATCCAACTCCCACCCACTATGGCCCTGAAGTATCAACATTGGGGATCTATTTATGAACTTGAAAATCTGAAGTGTGATGCGTGGTGTCACCGTGCAGGCCGAGCTCTGGCAGCGAGCCGACCCAGCCTCTTTCATGTGATGAGAAGTTATGCCCCTCTGCTCAGCCCTTCTCTCTGGCATTCACCTGGAGCTTGTCACTGTGCAGGGAACAAACTTGTATGATGCCTGAACTTGGCACACACCCAGCCTTTGGGCTTCTGAGAAACTCGGAGCCAGAGGGGTTTGCTCAGGAGGGCAGAGGAACCTTCCCAGGGTCTCACCTCTCCTCGTTCAGATGGAGGTCTGGGTGGGAGAATTTACTGGCCCACCTTTTGCACTTGTGTGGAACGGCGGGTCCTCTGCTGTCAGATTGATTCCATATGGGGCCTTTTTCAGTGGAAGGGGCTTCTTCCTTCATCCAGTCTGAGGCCTAGAGGAAGGGCGTACTCATTGGAAGGCCATTGCAAGCCACGCACACCCGTATCCTCAGTCCCCACAGTACACGAGAAGTGAAGGAAGGGCCTGGGACAAGTGTGTTGTCATGACAACCATCCCCACTAAGCTGCCTCAAGACACAGGGGACTAAGGTCTTTGTGGGCAAGGCCCACAGGGACCTGGTTGAGACTGACAGTATCCGCCATACTGCTTCCGGGGTCTCTCTCTGGTGCGCTGGGCCAAGGCTTTCCCGAAGGACCTTCCAGATCTTTTGCCCCCAAGTGATCTCTCAGGAGAATCACAGAGACAGCAGAGGGAAAGTTCTCCTTCTTCAGTGGTTCTGCAGAGTCCATGCTGCCAAACGGAGGCCAGCGTGGAACAAAGAGAGAGGAGGCACTGAGTGAGGGACGAGCTACAGGCGCTGTTTGGTCCAGCTCTTCAAAGGCCTTCCGATTTTATTAGGAGCCAAGTCCTGACATCAGGGAAATCTAGATAATGCGTAAGCAGCAGCTTCTAGACTCGATACCAGGGTGAAGTGGGTGGCTGCAGGCAGCTCTGGGCTGCTAAAGGGACTTGGGGATTCTGGGAGGAGGAAGGCAAGTACAGTGGATAAATGGCAGGACTTTTGTCCCGTGAGGAAAACTGAGAGCTGAGCAGGATGTGTCTTGTAGGCCCACGAAGCACCACTGAATGCTGTCTGTCTGGGCAGTCTGGGTGAAATTCCGGTCTGGAGTGGGAATCTTGGTTAGTGGCTTCCCGGGGACTAAGTCGTCGCCCCCCCCCCCCCAGCCAGCCATATTTGTTTCATTTCAACTCATGTTTCTTCTCGGCGGCCCCTGTCAGCATTAATAGAGGGTTGCAGACTAATTGCCAGCTACTTGAGATGCGCCCACCCCAAGCCCTGGGAGCTGGGAGGCCCACAAAGAGGAAGTGCTCAGATCAGCGCAGCAGTGTGAGGCCAGCCAGATGGCTATTAGCTGTCCTGGGAGGGAGCTGGGCCAGGACCCTGAAGGATAAACCCGGCAGTGTAGCCCGGCTCTGTGGTCACAGTCCTGAATAACTTCCCGAGAACTGTAGGGTGGGCAGGGTTCTCTTGCTTCCTGAGGGTGTGTGTGTGTGTGTGTGTGTGTGTGTGTGTGTGTGTGTGTGTGTGTTTGTATGTGCTCTGTGCATCCCCTGATTTCAAGGAAAGGCTCAGGAAATACACGTTCCAAGGAGAAAGAAGCCTCAATGGGGTTTTTGTAGTTATTATTTTGAATGTCTGCACACTGCCCACAGTTTGAATAGCAGCATTTATTTCTCAGGCAGTGGGGCCCAAGTGGAGCCGCTGAGAGCTCTTGTCCTTCCTGGGCCTCCGGCTACCTACAGCTCTGTGGCCACTTTTCCTGATAGAGTCCCAGGTGGAGAGGGCCAGAGGGGAGCAGCAGACAGCGGGAGTGCCTCCCTCTGATCTTTAAGATTGTCTCCTTTCTGGCCGTGGGCCATTTTCTTGGCTACTTCACCTCAGTTTCTCTATCTATAAAATGGGGATAATGGTGTTTACTTACTTACCTCATGAGTATTATAGGAATTAATTACTGTTTGTAAAGTGCTTTGAAGATGAAAAGTGCGAGGTGGCATCATCATCATCATTATTACGAAATATCTTCCACTGCTACTAGCCAGGTTCTGCCAAAGACGAGCAAACATTTCCATCTCGATTCCAAAGGAGCTCCTCACATAGGACCCTCACAGGGGACTTTCACAGGGGACCCTAACAGAGAACTCTCCTGGAGGACCCTCACAACAGATCCTCACAGTAAACCTCATAGAAGATTTGCACAGGGGACCCTTAGAAGAAACCCACAAAGTCTCCAAGGTTTTTTGTTTTGTTTTGTTTTTCATTTTCTCATTCCACCTACCTGATGCAAGAGCAGGCCTTAACTGTGGGGGTGGCAGAGCCACATTCATGCAGAGACCAGTCCTTGAAGGGTAACGTTAGTAAGGAGATTTGGCGATGTGGGGCAATGGCAACCAATGGCCCCATATGCACGGATGTGATTTAGTAAGACAGAGCCAACTGTTACTGCCTTAACCATGTGCTTTCTGATGTACAACATGGACTCTGTTGATGTCTTTTCAATTTTTAAAATTTATGTGGTATTGGAGATTGACATGCTACGACTAAGCTTCAATCTACAGCTTTTCTTTCCTTCCTTCTTTCTTTCTTTCTTTCTTTCTTTCTTTCTTTCTTTCTTTCTTTCCTACCTTCCTTTCTTTTCTTCTTCCTTTCTTTCTCGTTTTTGAGGGAAAAGCTCACTAAATTAACCAGGCATAATCTTAAGTTCTTCATGACCTAGGTAGATTTGGAAGTTGTCAGTCTTCTTTCATCAGCTTTCAAGTAGCTGGGACTATATGTCTGCCATTAGCTAATGATGCTGTCTCATGGAAACTTTGTCCGTGCTCTGTGAGGGGATGCTGTGTAAAATCTATCTCTTGAGCTTCTCTAACAAAGGCCTCTGCAAAGTTACCTCTTATAAAAAGTCGTAGAAAACAAAGACCATTCTCAGGTTCAAAGTCTCCACAGATGTCTTATACCATCATTCTTCAATGAATGGGACTTTTCTTTTTGTTTGTTTGGGAATTTTTGTTTGGTTGGTTGATTTGGTTTGATTTTAGAGACAGGTGTTCTCTGTGGAGCTCTGGCTGTCCTGCAACTAACTCACTCTGTAGACCAGGCTGGCCTCGAACTCAGAGATCAGCTTTCTCTGCCTCCCGGGTGCTGGGATTAAAGGCGTGCGCCACCACCTGGCATAGTGAGTGGAATTTTTAGAGTCCGTGAATATTGTTTTAACAATGAACTTGGTTCTAGAGTTGTCCCCTGGCTGACGGTGGAACATTTTCTCTTTATCGACTTAAACAATGGTGCACAACAACCTGTGCTTGTTAATGAGGCTCAGTGTGAGTTGAGCATCCTGGAACAAGATTAGCTACACAAAGCAAAGCATGACCATGGGGATTAAACCAGTTGAGCCAGAGTCCGCACCACTGTGGATGATGAACCCCCAAAGCCCCAGTTTTCTATTGCGACACTTCTGTTTGTTTATGTAACCATCAGGGTGCCTCCTCTGGGAGCAGAGGACCATAATTACTCCTAGGAGGACTCTGAAGGACAGGAACAACTGGCGGGAATAAATCATTTCCTGCCACCTCTCCAGGTGGAGCAGGCAAAGCTGTTGCATTTCATGTCAGAATGTGTTCCTGGAACACAGGTGAAAATCAAGTGCAGGTAGTCAAACGTGACCTTTTAAAGTAGAAATAGCTGTGTGGTAGGAATTCATGCCCTGCTTCCAAGCATATGGCCAAGTTAATCTTGTATGTGAGCATGTGTATGTGTGTGTATGTGTGTACATGCGTTGGTGTATGACTGTGCCTGTGCGCACACACACATACAAATACACAGGTGTTTTGTTCGTGTGTGTGTGTGTGTGTGTGTGTGTGTGTGTGTGATTTCTCAGGCATTGTCCACCTCTTCTTTTTGGAGTTAGGATCTCTCCCTGGCCTGGAAAACACTACGTAGGCTAGACAATAGTCAGAGAGCACCAGGGATCCTCCTGCCTCACGCTCCCGAACACTGGGATCACAGGCGCATGCCACCACTCCTACTTCCGTTCCTTGGTTTTGGGAATGGAACTCAGGCCCTCACATCTGTGAGGCAAGTGCTTTACAGACTCAGCCATCTCCCCAGTCACAACTTAATCTCTTTATTACAAAATTAATTAACGCTCATTTTAAAAATCAAATAAAACAAGAGGAAAGTGTCTCTAGTCCCTTTGCCTACAGATGATCAGTATTCCAGCACCCACGTTTATATTAAAATGAAACACCGAATGTAAGGTTTGGAACATTTTTTTATATGCTTGGGATGACATTTTTCCCACATCTGTAAAGTGAACTCCTTTTCATGTAGATTGATACCATTATGAATAAGGGCAGACTGTATTATATATGTCATATAAGTATATGTGAGATTTCTCTGTTTATGTTGATGTTGTTTTAAAGACAGGGTCTCATCTTTAAAGCACAGGACAGGCTGGCCTTGTGCTAGCTGTGAAAACCTTGAACTTCTGATTCTCCTGCCTCCACTTTCCGAATACTGAGAATACAGGTGTGCAGGCCCATACACGTGGCCTAACAATATACTTTTTTGTGTGTGCCATTTCCTTCTTTTTTCTCTCCTTTTCTCTTCTCTCTCTTCCTTTTCCTCCTCTTCCTCCCTCCCTCTTCCTCCTCCTTCTTTGTGTGTGTGTGCCCAAGCATGTACACGCACATTTGTGGGTGTGCGCACAAACATCAAAGGCCAATGTTTGGGGTTTTGCTCAATTGCTCTCCATGTTACTTTTTAGGCAGTTTCCCACAAAGCCTGCAGTGCAGAGCTTGGCTAGACTGGCCGCTCAGCATGGCTTCCCAGTGACGGGGCCACAGACAGACACTGCTGTACACAGCTTTCTATGTGGGAGATGAGGGGCTCGGTCATCATGCTTGTGCAGGGAGCGCTTTATTGTCCAAGTTATGTCCCCCCCCCCCCCCCCCCCCGATGTACTTCTTCATTGTCTTCTGCATATCTCAATCCCATGTTTTCCAAATGCGGAATTAATCAGTTATTAAGGACACGATATTGTCTTGCTAATTTGTTAGAGACTTTAAAAGTAAAGTCATTCATCTTTTCTCAGACATAGATTTATTTAAATACGGCTTCTCCTTTCCATTTATTTTGTTCTTTACACTGCATTTTATTTGACCTACGGGGGAGAAATGTCTAATTTTTTATACCCATAACTATAAATACTTTGGTTTATTATTTTTGCCTCATCATGCTTGCTAAGCTCCCTACACCCTCCAATTATGTAGACACTCACCAACAGTATTGCAGCACCCATGGACAAATGCATGTGGTCTCTCACACACATACAGGCATATTTAATGTAAAAGTTATTTCTTTAAGTTGTTATTTTTTATTTATGTGGCATGTGTGCGCGCACGTATACAAGCATGAGCACAGGGCCTGTGGAGGCCAGAAGAGGGCGTGAGATCCTCTAGCAAGCTGGAGTTACAGGCAGTTGGGAGCTGTCTAATGTGGGTGCTGGAGTTTGAACCCAGGTCCTCTGCAGGAGCAACAAGTAGTCTTACCTCAGGGCCATCACCCAGCCCCTAACACAGAAGTTGTTTGTGTATGAGGTTAGAAATACTTGGTAGTATTTTGCTAAGCCCCAGAAATGTCTATCCGCTCTGGTCTTCCTCCTGATTTACATTTATTTGTTTATTTATGTATTTGTTTATTTATATATTCACTAACTCACTTGCTTTTCTTACTTATTTCTGAGTTGGTAAAGCAAATTCAAAGTTATTTGACTACCTATGGTCTTTCGAAGGCTTTTCTTGGACCTGAATTTCCTTAGTAGAAATTTTTGTAGAAATGGTGCTGTGCCTCTCAGGCTGAGGCAAAGGCTGGGGTTGGGGGGCAACCATGTATTGGAAACATGAGTACCTGAGTGTGAAATTCCAGCAGCCACACAAAAAGCCAGGCATGGCCGCACAAGACTGGATCCCACGCATTAATGGGTGGAGACAGGAGGGTTCCAAGAGCTCACTGCTCAGCAGGAGAAGCCCAAAGCCAGAGCTCCCCAAAGGTAAGATACGGAAACTACCTACCATTCTGCTCTGGCCTCCGTGTGGGCATAGGTATGTGCCTTGGTGTACATGCACAAAACACACACACACACACACAAACACACACACACACACACACACACACACACACACATACACACACAAATACACCTCTCCAGGTTGTACTCTCAGTCCTTTTTTGGACCTTCTGATCTGTTGCTGTGGTGCACCAATATGCCTTCAAGCTCTCTTTTAGCTCTGATCTTGTGGCGACCATGATTTGAGTCTCAAATTGTCCCCCACCCAGCCTTACAGGGTGCTACCCCACCTTGAGTGCCAGATATCAACCTTGACTTCCACTTCCTGCCTCATGGATCTTGAGCAATTCACTTAATTTTCCCTAAGTCTTAGTTTCCGAATCTGTAAAATGGATTTAATAACAACCTTCCTTGGCTATTTCACAACGTTGTCATAAGGATCAAATGAGATCACAACTGTAAAAGTGCTTAGTAAGCTATAAATCCACACACAAACATAAGGTGTTATTATTCCCCTTTTATTTGACGTTGTAAAGGACTGGAGAGGAGCGTGATGTGTGAGTCTGAAGGAGTAGGAATCATGTCTTAGACTACACATCCTGGGTCATGAAGTGCAGTCCTTTCACGGCCTGAGACGAAGCCCCACAGTTGTCCTGTGCTGTTCTTGCTCAAACCCATCGTGAACCCCGTTGCCTTTGAAAGAGTCACATTTTCTCTCGGTGTCAGTCTCATTTACTGCGTCACCTTTTCCTCCCACTTTTCTCTTGGAAACCCTGCTCAGGGGACCTGGGGAGCAGAGAGGCTTCGGTCGGCAGGGCACATAGATCTCAGGGGACGAGGACACGTGAGAGGCCCACCTACTCCACACTGAAACTGGATGCCAGAAACACAGAGAACAAACTACACTGTTTGCAGGGAGATGGATGGATCAGAGATCATCATGGCAAGTGAAATAAGCCAGACTGAAAAAAAGACAGGTTATCTCTTCTAAGCAGAACCCAAGGTGGTTTGTTTTGCTTCATTGTTCTGTTTACTTTGGTAGGAGTCCATTCTCTCCTTCTACATAGGTCCCAGGGATTGAACTCAGCTTTTCAGGCTTGGTGACAGGTGCCTTTACCCAATGGGCCACTATAGAGGCTCAAGTTGTCATTGCTTAAAAAAAAAAGAAAGTAGATTTTAAAGGAAGACAAGGAGCATCGCAGAGGATGATGGGGTTAGTATCACTAAACCACATGGTGCACACATAAAAAAATAGAATAATGACTCTCTCTCCCTCCCTCTCCTTTTTACCATAAATATACAGTAATTTTAAAAACTTGGCTGCTGAGAGAGGGTCATGTTGAGGGACAAAGACTGGTTTGAATGCACTTAGGTGAAGCTTGCCGCAGGCTTTCTTGTGAGAGTAGTTAAACGGGCTGTAAAATGGGAATCTTCAGAGGGGCTCGCTCTTGACAGAAGCTAGTCTGTTTCGTCTCGTAGAGTAGAAGAAGCGCTGGACTAAAAAAAACTGGGGTCTTGGTTCTGTCTGCGTAAAAAATCACCCAGGGACTGAACGCTACGGGCCCTGGTTTTTAGTTTCCTCGTGTCGATGTATGGAAATTGCAGGAGGTAGACGTTTGGACTCAACAACCTTCCTCGGCTTGGCTTACAGGAGGAAAAAACATTTCCCAGCTCTGAAATTTTGGGCCAGGTCCTTAATTTGTTTGCACCTCACTTTTCTCATCTAGACCAGGGGGCAAGTGTCCGTCCTGTCAGACTTCTCTGGGGTCTCCTTGATTAGTGCTGTGTAAGGGCACCTGGGAGCTGAGGGTCATCGCTCGGTGGGTACGGCATTAGCCCTGCAAGTGTGAGTTCAAATCCCCCAAATCCACATAAAGCTGGGCACAGTAGCACATGCCTGTAATCACAGCAGAGAGGGAGGCAAAGACAGGAGAGTCAGCAAAAGCTAGCCTGGTGCATAAAACACTGACCAACAGAGACACCGTCTCAAACAAGGTAGAAGAAGTGAACGAATGTCTAAGGTTGTCCTCTGACCTTCACACAAACATAATAGTTCATTTATGCCCTTCACATGTGTGTGCGTGCGCGCACACACACACACACACAAACACACACACACATACAAACTGCCCAGGGCAAATTCTCAGCCCTCCTTGAGTAGAATATTCATTGTCCTGTAGTGAATTATCTAAGTCTCTTCTTATGTTTATGTCTTAAATGTTATCACTATTCCATTTCCCTTTTTGTTTTTCCAAAGCTGAGATTTATTTCCCCATTCCCTTAGTTCTGCACTTTTGGGGGTGTTGCAGCTGCAGCCATATTGTCAGGAGGAGCCGTTTCTCATCTAGGGTCTGTTGAAAAGGCGCAGAGCTCAGACTGAGAGGTGGTTCATCCCATTGCCTCAACCGCACACTCTCCAAACTGCACCTCTCCCCTCACTTCTCCCTTCTCAGTAGCAAAGTGGTTCTCTTTTTAATCTCTTTGTGATCACTTCACAATTAGAGAGCAGATCTGACTTCTTACAGAGGAAGTAGGGCCACATCCTAGTGGGACCTCAAGAGTCAGCCACCTTCCAGGTCACCTGCTGAGTGAGTTCTGCTTTGTGCACGGGACGAACATGTTCATGGATAACTGAGAGATGCAGAGTCCTGGGAGCAGAAGTGAACGGGTTAATAGGAGCTTTGGAATATGGTTGTGTTGAATCACGGAAGAAGAACCACATAAACGGAAGAATCCTGCGAAGCTGCCCAAAGCTGTCTGAAACAAGTGTCCAGGAAAGGGGTGGATGCCAGGCCAGGAGAAACTTCAGTGTCCCCAGAAGACAATGCACATTTGGCTTCTAGTGGTCATGACAGCCTGAGAGTCACAAAGACCCTTTTCCCACCCTTTTCAAATTCACTGTATAGATACATCATTCACCCTTCTGTAGATACACTTCTCCATCCAAAAGTAAGGAGACTAGGGTTTCTATTGCAAGGAATTTGAGGACATTCTCTTTCTTGACCTGTAAAATCAAGGACTGGGAACACTGTAACATTTCTCTTTATGTTAAGCCGGGAACCAGAGGCAACTCACTGTTGACAACCGGTGGATCAACTAGACTCAAATCAGAGGTGTTCCATAGGGTGAGTGACAACGCAGATGTGGTTGAACCGATGAGGCTAAGACTGGGAAGCAACATAAGGCACTGAAATTGAGGGCATTCACATCCTCTCCACAAGTCTCCTCAGTGCTCCCAGGAAAACGACAGAGCATGTTTTTACCAGAGAGGTCTCTGCGGTACAAAGTGAAGGATGGCAGAGCAGCTGCTACCAGAGGGGTGGGATGCCATTAATCCTCAGACTATTTCCCCCAGATTAGACTCCAGATTAGAAAACAAAACCAAAGAGAAAGCCTCTAGGGACAGAATGGCTGTCTGCCCTAGAGGTGCCAAGCACTGAGGAGACTCTCTGGGATCACAATGAAGCCAAGCCTGCGCCCAATTGCTACATCTGTTCCATATAATGCCTAGACAGGCTATGCAATAAGGCAAGAAAAAGAAATAATGGCAAAGGCAAGGCATGTCTGTATTTGCAAATGTCTATATAGAACAATCCTAAAGAATTTATAAAACAGCTCCAGAATTATTTTTGCAAAGCTTCAAAAACAATAGATCATTAGTAAAAATAAACAGAGTCTTGGGGAGATGGCTTAGTCTGTAAGGCACCTTCTGTGTAAGGAGGAGGACCCCAATTTGAGCCCTAGCACCCCTGTGAAAAGCTGATGTAACAGCATGAGCCTGTAATCCCGGAGCTAGGGAGGCAGAGACAAGAGGATCCCTGAGACTTGGTGGCTAGCCAGTGTGACCAATCATCAAATTCCAGGTTCAGAGAGAGACTGTCTCAAGGAATAAGATGAAGAGTAATAGAGGAAGACATCTGATGTTAATTTCTGGCCTCCACATGTGTCTGCATCTGTGCACACACAGAGCCATTATATATACATACACCATACATACAAAAGAAATCATGTCTAATATCAATATCGCTATCAAAAACTATAAAGATTATTATTGATTTTTTTCTTAAATGAAATTTTTTTCTTTTTGAAAATATTTTTAATTTTTTTGTTGTTGTTGTTGTTTTATGTGTATGTAGGAGCCTACAGAGGTTAGAAAAGGGCATCAGGTTCCCTGGAACTGGACTTACAGGAATTGTGGATCCTGGAAACACAACTTGGGTCTTCTGCCAGAGCACCAAGTGCTCTTAACCTCTGAGCCATCTCTCTAGTCCCTATTTTATTTATTTCTATATGTCATCAGCACTACATACGTGTGGAGTCTGCATCGACTGGTTCAACCAACTGAGGGTACAAAATATCTGAAAAGAAGCTGGGTGCAGTGGCATATGCCTTTATTCCTAGAACTCGGGAGGCAGAGGCAGACAGAGCTCTGAATTCGAGGCCAGGCTGATCTGCACAGTAAGTTCCAGGACAGCCAGGGCTATGCAGAAAAATCCTGTCTGGAAACAAAAACAAAAACCCCAAACAAACAAACAATCCCCAAAGAAACAAAGAAAATGCTTGAAAAGAAGATTACATCTTTATTGAACACATAGAATTTTCTTGATAGTAAATTCTCCAAGCAAGAGAGTGTCACTATTTACATTACATTGTATCAGTGCTGTGTGACCAATCCACAGATAATTTAAAGAACACAGGAGAGTGTTGTGGACTACATGCAAATATCATGCTATTTTGCGTAACTGACTTGGATGACTTCCAATCTGATATCTTCCAGGGGTCCTGGAGCCAGCCCCCCAGTGGATACTGAGGGGCAACTATACTGAATTTAACTTCAAATTTTAAATGTGTATACTGTTTACAATAGTAGGCCATAAAAGCAGTTGTCTGTAGATCTGTTAAAATACATGCATGACCTTAGGATGCAGCATAGTTGGTAGAATAATTATCTAGTGTTCAAGAAACCCTGGGTTTAATTCTCAACACCACATAAAACCAGACTTGGTCAACCTGTAACCTCAGAACTTGGGGAGGGGATGAGGAGAAACATGCAGGAGAATCAGAAGTTCGAGATACTCCTCAACTACACAGGAAGTTCAAATTCATCCTAGGCTAGAGAACTCTTACTTCAAAATAAATGTGTGTGTGTGTGTGTGTGTGTGTGTGTGTGTCTGTGTGTGTGTCTGTGTGTGTGTATGTGTGTGTGTGTGTGTGTGTGTGTGTTTGTCTGTGTGTCTGTGTGTGTGTGTGTGTGTGTGTGTGTAGGATCTGGATATTGAAATCTGTTAAACCACAATGGAAGAAAGCAGAGAAGTCGCATAAGTGGAATTATCTACAGGGTTTAAGGCTTGGAAGACTCAATATTATTTAGATAACAGTGCTTACCAATGTGAGCTATAAAAATCTCAACAGTTTTTTTGTAAATAAAAAAGCTGATTTCAATACAAACACATTTCCCCAGATATACGCATGTGCAAAGGCAAATGATGTATTTTAGTCAAAACAATTGAAAGATATAAACAAAGTTAGAAGACTCACAGCATAGAATTGAAAACTGCTAGAGTCATAGATCTATGGAACAAGTAGAGGGCCAGAAACAAGAATCAGTTTTGCCAAAGGGACAAAGAAAATTCAATAGTAAAGGGAGCTTTTTTTGAACAAATGATGCTGGGTGCTTGGGTAGGTTAACCTTGACTTATACTTCCCACACTATACAAAACTTACCTCAAAATGAGTCACAGATATAACTGTGAAATGTAAAACTACATCATATCTAGGAAAAAGTCTCTGTAAAAAAAAAAAAAAAACTTGGGTTAGGGAAAGAGATTTAGCTACACACAACCAAAAATATTAACAAGTTATACTTAATCAAAATGTAAAACATTTGCTCTGTCAACGACTCTATTAAAAGCATGAAAGCAAGGTGAAAGGCACTATGTGCCTGTGATCTCAGCACTTGAGAGACAGAGACAAGACCTGGTCACAGGAAGCAGGAAGACAGGAGGAAAAGAAGGAGACAGGGAACAAGTAATCTTTATCTAGGACGTTAGACTGTAAAAAGAATACATAAGAGCACAAGCATTCCAAACAGAAAATGAGTAAAAGATCTGAGCAGACAATATATGTTTCAAGAGACAAATGACAAACAAGCATGTGAGAAAATGCTTAGTATAATTTGTCGTTAAATAAACGCAAATTAAAGCAACATGATGCTACTATTGATTTAGCACATGCATAAGCTAAAATACTTAAGCTGGCAGAACAAACCTGAGGAGAGTAGACAATGACAGACTCACTAATTCTCTAGCAGGAATGTAAAATAGCAGTTGCTTTGGAAGGCAGTTCCTTATAAAGTTAAATACAGACTACGTGACTCGGCAATCACTGTCATGGGCACCTACCCAACTAACTTAAACCATTCTGCTTGGGGGCTGGAAAGATGGCTCAGTGGTTAAGAGCACATGCCCTTTCCAGAGGACTTGGGTTCATTTTCCAGCACCCACAAGTGGCCCACAAAAGCCTGTAAATCCAACTCCAGGGCATTTGATGCCCTCTTCTGGTCTCCACAGGCATTGCATGCAAGTGTACTTACCCAAACACATGCACATATTTAAAAATAATAATAAAATAAATCTTTAAAAAATGTGTAAAGCACACAAACACATACACACACACTTACCCCATCATGTCACAGTTTAGAGCAGCCTTAAAAATGAAAATAACCAACAGTAGGTGAATGGATGAGGAGGCTACTGTATGTCCTATTTAGAATTAGGAGAAAAGTGTTATGATTTCACACATTGACACGAGTGAGTCATAGAGGTTTTGTATTAGTGAAAGAAGCCAGGGTCAAAAGGCTCTGCATTGTATATATTCCTATGGTTCACTGGAAAAACTCAAAATTACCCCAACAAGAAAACAGATCAGTGGCCACCTACAATTTAGGGAGGAAGAGGTATTTAATTGGAGGAAGCCCTAGAGATTTTTTTTTAAAAGATGATAGAACTAATCTGTGAGGGTCTGTGATGATAGATACACAATTTTGCTCATTTGTGACAGATAATTTCAAAGCACAAAGAGTGAACTTTAACGCAGGCACTATTTTTTTTTCTTTTTTTAAGAAACTAATGAAGAGTTTAAGAGAGGAGATAGAATGTAGACTCTGATAAGGAAATGTAGCTGTGTTACAACTGTGTCATGTGACCTCACTGAGGCGGATGGAAAGAAAGAGCAGTCACCCTAAAAAACTCTGGGAAAATAGTGTAATAACTGAAAGCTCTCAGACAAGGACAGGAGGGGTGGACTGAGCATCGTTCTGGTTGGTAAAGTTGTTTTGCGTGAGGTTGGGCTTACACAGTCCTGAAGCTGATAATATATGTTCACTGGCAAGTAAATAAATACACAGCAGATGGTAGAAGCCAGCTTCCTTTTTTTTTAACATAAGAAAAAGCAAAGGAATGGGCTAGGATGATCTATTTCACAGTGACTAGAGTTGGAGACAGCAAGATGAACATGTGTTTGCCTTCATATAAATGCAGATGAGGAAAATTATGACCACTGGAAAATAAGCACTCATGAGCCCTTACTCATAACCAAGACAAATGAATGATAAAGTAAACAAATGAAGGGAAAAATCACTTACACAGAAATTATTTATTTACTTAATTTATTGGTACGTGCGCATGTACATGCATGTATCTATGTGTGTTTGTAGAGGTCAGAGGTTAGTATCAGGTGTCTCCCTCAGTCACTAGCCACTTAATCTTTTTAAAGACAAGGTGTTTCACTGAACCCAACTGTCTTAGTCACTGTTGTATGGTTGTGAAGATTCACCATGACCAAGGTAACTCTTACAAGAGAAAGCATTTAGTTGGTGGCTGGCTACGGTTGCAGAGGTTTGTTCCATTATCATCATGGTGGGCAGCATGTCAGCATGCAAGAAGGTGCTGGAGAAGTGCTGCAAGCTACATTCTGATCCTTAGACGGAAAGGCAGAGAGCGGGGAGTGAGCCTGGCATGGGCAAAAAGGCCACACCTCCTAATCCTTCTAATCCTTTCAAAAAGTTCCATTCCCTGGTGACTAAGCATTCAAATACAGGAGCCATTCTTATTCAAACCAGCACCCCACCCTCACTGATTTTGTGCCACAGTTGACTTCCTCGTGGGGGCTGGGGACCTGAACTCAGATCCTCATGTTTGCTTGTCCCACAGGGTTTTTTCTTTCTTTTCTTTTCTTCTAAACCAACCACGCCATCTCTATAGACCCCAAACTGAAGTATGTAACACAGGTTATGCAGATTTATATCCCTTGAAGTGTGGAACTCCATAAACCCTGAATTGGCTGTGCTTGGTGACTTGTTTCCAACAGGGAGATTATAAAAAGCTAGAAGAAGAAAGTTTACAGCTAATCAACATGGCAAACATGACTTCACCCATGTGATCAGTGATAAGTTGGGATGATAACACATGTCCATTAATAACGTAACATGTCATAATATGTCAATAACATAGCGTAAGTCTATCAATGCGAGGAGGCTGATATTTCACTTCCACTGTCTTCCTCCTAATAATTGCTGATTCTGACTAACCATGGTGGGGGTTGGTGAGCAAAACATCAGACAAGCATAAATTGAAGGGAATTCCACAAAGTGTCTGAGCACTCATTTAATATTAAGTCTATTTTTTAAAAAAGTAAGAAAAGTATGAGAAACTGAAACATTCAAGAAGAGAATTGGGACACGATGATTTAATAGAATTCTGTGTCCTGCGTGGAATCTTGGGTAAGCAACAGGACCTGAGGGGGGAAATGGTGTCTTCCTCAGCTTGCAGTTCAGATGATGATAATTTAATAGTATTGGTTTTTCAGTTGTAACATCTAGAGTAGCTTGGAAAAGAGCAGGAGACAAGTGACACTAATTCATATAGAAGCTGCCGCTAACATGTAAATGTGTCCTGGAGAAAAAACAAATTTGCATGTTAGATATACTCAGAAATGTGACCATCAGTACCTTTTAGTTCTCTTTTCTGCTTTGCTTCGTTGAACAAATGCTGTGCCTGACAACAAGCAGACATTCCTCAAGTAATTAAAAAAGTTACCATCAAGTAGATACATAAGAGGCACTGCCATCCCACAAGGGGGGGGGGGGGGGGGGCACCATTCCCACTCTCAGCCTGACTCAAGGGGCAGTAATTTCTGGGAGTGGAATGAAAATGCTGATAGGGTTGTCATTTCTGAGTCACAGTAAGAGAATGGTCCTGTCTTTCATTTTTCCAGGCTAAGAACAGACAAGAACACACACATAGTGAGGATGCTAAGTCATCCATTTGTTTCATTTAGGCATGCAATGTTTCAAACCATCTGAAAAGGAATTCCTTTAGGTTGGGATCCACCTCTTTGTGCTGACTCTGTTAAGTTCAGTTCACACATCAAGTCCCACAAAGGATGAATAGATGTTTCAGATAGACAAGTATTTGTTTTTTACATGGATTTTGGAGACCAAACTCAGGTCCTTGTGCTTGCAAAGCAAAATAATCAAATGGATTTTGAAAGAGAATTCAAGGAAACACAGGTGTTTTTATTGGCTTCCTCAGGGGGTCACGTGTGGAGAAATGAAGAATTGTAACATCGGAAGATAGGAAAGGAGTTGCAGCCAGGAAAAGTGTCAAGGCTTTTTGCTTAAAACATCAAAGCTGCAGAAGTTTCTTTACGTCAAAAGCAGTCTCGTGGATTCTGTTGGTGGCTGCATTTACATCAGTTCTGAACAGGGAGAGTAGAAGCCACACCCGAAATATAGTGCTTTTTTGTTTGTTTGTTTGTTTGTTTTGTTTTTTTCAAGACAGGGTTTCTCCGTGTAGCCTTGGCTGTCCTGACCTCAAACTCAAAGCAATCTGCCTGCCTCTGCCTCCCCAAATGCTGGGATTACAAACATGAGCTGCTGCACCTTTCAGCATTTTTTTTTCTTTAATCATTATCAAAAATGAGGATTTTTTTTTTCTGCCCTTAGCAGGTACATCTTTTATGAATGAACCAAATGCATCCCATAACTTCAAGTAGCCATCACATTGACTGGAATGCTGGAAGATCCCATTTTCTCAGTCTCTCTTGCATCCATTCCTGTCCTTCACCCACAGTATCGTATTGGATGCTTGTTGGCCTTATATCTGACGGTAAGCACCTTGACAGGTAGCTGAAACATCCGCTGGACCCCTGGTGTCTATCACCTCAAACAGAATGCCTGTTTTCTGTTCAAAGGAGATGTTAATGAAGTGCTACCAAGCTGATATTTGGGGAAATGTGATCATTTGGGTTTAGTTTAATTCACAGGAGTGCCTTGTCTACTTCAGTTGTGAGCCTCTGTCTAGGGCGTTGAGCTTTCAGGATTTTTCTTTGACTCATTGGTGGGAATTTTCCCTAAATCATGTGACTACATGAAAGTTAAAACTTCAAGTCCACAGTGCATGTTTTTAAGCCACTCTAACCATCAGTGCATACACAGGCGCTTTGTATCCGGTCTGTTTCCAGGTTGTAGGTGTAGTATTTCTCAAGCCTCAGTTCTCAAGAAGTTTATGGTGGAATTAGGCTCCAAAGTGCTCTAAAGAGTCCATTGTGGACGGTGAAGTAATTAACCTCTCTTCTCTGGCTTCCAGGCAGTACCAGCTACCAACCATCCCTAGGAGAATTGAGAAAATAATCATCTAAATTACTTTCTGTTTTGAGAATCTAATGAGAACTCCAACTGAGCAAAGCTGCAGGGTGTCAAAAGAGAATGTTAGGAAGCATTTCTCAGAGGATGACTGGAGGTCGTGATTCAGTTACTCATAGGCCAGAATCACCTCTCCCCTACCAGCACTTTTATCCACTTCCCTTAGCTCTAGGAAGCAAGAAAAAGTCCCTCTCCGATCGTGTATTCCAGCAGAATACAACTGCTCTCTTTCTTTACTCTCTTCACCAACAAGGGTTCTCATCATTGGAAATCAAACAAGTAAGCAAACAAGGGCCTTTGAAACTCTATTGCATCTGGAAACTTTCACTTGAAATGAGGCTGGCCTTCAAGGAGTATGTATCAAGGAAAATCATGCTTTTTGTTTGTTTGTTTTGTTTCTATCTTGAAAGGAAAGGTAAGAGTTGTGAATATAGACATGAAAGTGAACCAGGCCTTGATGGCTGATTCCTTTGACAGCTCTTTTCTTGACCCCTGTTCCTCAGAAAAAGGAAAAGTCACTAACAGGAACATCTCAAGGTTTCACTGATGAAACATCTCTCAAGCCAAACCATGTATGATGACAACTAGCGGGTGGGGGGAGACATTTCTCCAAACTGGGACTGGCTGTCTACCCTCCAAATCACTTTACAGGATGTCAAAGGTTATCTGTGGGGACCTAGGAAAGGAAATGTATTTGAAAACATTGATGGAACATGTATACAACATCTTAAGGTGTTTGATCCTTTTATGAACTGTTGACAGCTTTTTTGCCATTGAAGTCCATGTGAGAATTGCCAGCCAAGCAAAAGAGGAAATGGGGCCAGAGTGCTTGAACCCCCAAGAGAGCCTTTAAGAGCTGGTTAGATTACAAACTATGAGATGACCAGGACGAGGGGACAGCCCAGGATGCCACAAGAAACCCAGACATGTGAGTCAAATGTTCCACAAAACTCTCTTCTGGCCATTCAGATATTTCCCTTTCACTTCCAACATCACCTTCAGTCAAGGATCAATGGAACTTGAATTCCCAGAGCGCTTGGAAGCACAGAGTAGCTTGGAGTTAATAATCATTACAGCATGCGAAGTCAGTAAATGCACTTTTTTCCATTTAGTCAACTCACTTGAATTTCTTTTTAATTTTTAAAATATAACTATTAATTCTTTGAGAATTTCATATATGTATGCAATGAATTTTGGTCATTTCACCCCCCCCTTCATCACACACACACACACACACACACACACACACACACTTACGTCTATATATGCATGGACTTGGGTCATTGACTAGAATATGGTCAACCTGTCAGGGGTCACATTCCTGAAGAAAACTGGCTCTTTCCCCTAGCACCCGCCAACCACTCCTCCTCAACTAGAGGTTGGGGCTCCTGTGCCTCCCACCTCCCTCCATGCTAAGGTGTTGACCGGCTTGATCTTGTCTTATATGGGCAACCATGGCTGCTGTGAGCTCCTGAGTGCACTTACCTTGTCCTGTCCAGAAGGGACCATTGGGAAGGAGTCCTCCTCAAGCTCTTGGCCGCTTTCTACTCCCAGTTTCATGCTGTTCCTTATCTGAGTTTCTTAATGGCCACGATACTTGCTTAATCGGTTAGTACCATCTACCTTGATTGGGACATTTTTACTGTTTTGCTACCCTGGTATCCTCGCACTCTGTCTATCTGCACTTCATTTGTTCCAAATATCTTCATAGGACATGCTGTTTGCCAGCATCATTCTTACTTTTTCCATGCTGAGAACTGTAGTTGTTTTTTCCTGCCCAGGACCTTATCACTTATTAAATTAACAAACTATGACAAGGAGGCCCTGTACTTAAAAATGAGCATGCCAGCTGCGTGTTTGATGCTGAACTTACTATGTGGAGTAGGCGCTCACACATCAGTAATAATAAAAATTAGCCTCAGTATTATAAAGAAAATGGCCAGGCGTGCCTGTAATTCCAGCACTTGGGGAGACAGAGGCAGGCAGATCTCTGTGAGTTTGAGGCCAGCTTGGTCTACAAAGCAAGTCTAGGAAAGCCAAAGCTACACAGAGAAACCTTGTCTCAATGAACAAAACAATAAACAAACAAACAAATAAATTTCCCCAACTCTCTCCTCTGTCCCTCTGTCCTTCATCTTGGTTCTTTCCTATCTTGTTGCTCCCTTTGTACAGCTGGCTCAACTTTCTGACCCAGGTTTTCACACACCTCCCCTCTCTATCCCCTCTACAACCTGCCCTTAGGCCCCTGTGGCTGTCCGGACTGTACTTACTAGCAACTCATTGGCTGTGTGACTTGTGGACACTGATCCAAATAAACAGCTCCTTATCATGGGAGTTTCCTCTGGGTATTTTCGTCAGTCAGTGCGCACGCCACGGCAGGATGGTTCTATGTAGGAACAAACAGTTTAAAAACTGTCTTGTAAATGTCACACTGATATCACAGACAGACAGAGGCAAGTAGGAGACATTCTCAGAAGCTTTCATTCCATCAGACCTTTGCGGTTTGGAGGAAGGGCCGGGAGTCTTGTGTCTCCTGGCCCCTGCTGAAGCCACCTGACCACACTCAGCAAGCTCAGGACCTCTCACAAAATCCTGATTTCCTTCCAAAGCAGTACACTGGGATGGGGGGTAGGGATGCAATTATTTCTTTTGCTTCATTCAGTAGACCTCAAATTATGTTTGTTGGTTGTTTTTTTTTTTTTTTTTAAACAAGTTTGACTCATTTTCATACTAAATTGCTTGATCATTTCTTTTATGTTACTGTGGAGTCTCTGTACTTTGAAGTACAGTTGGGGCCTTTTTTTCCCCCTTTAGGGTATGACAAACTATTACATTGTGTTGAGAATGAGGGATAAACTGGATCAGAGAGGCAGAACAAGTGGCGCTCAGGGACATGATTTCTAAATCACAATTCCCCTGTGAGTGCTCCTTCAGCACTTCCCTTCTGCTCATGTTTTTGTGTTGCTGTTTTTGTTGTGGTCTGGACTGAGGCAGAAAAAAAATAGAAAGAAAGAAAGAAAGAAAGAAAGAAAGAAAGAAAGAAAGAAAGAAAGAAAGAAAGAAAGAAAGAAAGAAAAGAAAAGAAAAGAAAGAAAAAGAAACAGTAGATCCAGATGTGAAATGATTTAGGTGTGTGTGTGCATGTGTGTGTGTGTGTGTGTATGTGTGTGTGAGAGATCAAAAGGAAGTAGAGCTTCATGTTTCTATGAAGACTCCTAAATACGGAGAAGTGGAAGGAAAATAACAGTCAAAGGCTTCGTTACAGAAGTACAGCTTCTTTGTGGCACAAAGCAAACATTTGTGTCATGATCCCCCCAAAAGCAGGAACTGTGGACCCATCAATCAGGTCAGAGCTTGGGGCTGGTATTAACGATTCAGTCTGAACAAACAATCTTCCCTCCTTGACTTTCTGTTATTCCTCAGAGAAGAAACAGTCAGCCATACCTCCACCGTCATTGTGAATTTTAAATGAGACCGTGCATATATCGGCGTGCCGGCCCTACTTGGACTGTTCCCCTGTTTATAAGCCAAGTGAAAAATAACTTCTACCCGACCCCCTACCCATTAGAAGACCCATGGAGCCTGTCTTGGCCGGTCTCTGCCCAAGTGTGCAGTGGTGCCCCTTGTTGGCAAGGCTGAGACGCAGAGGTAGACAGTTGTGCAGCTCTCTGGTTTATTAGCAAGGCTTTTTGCTAAATATCATAACAATGAAGTGCTCCGTGGAGATCTTTTTTCTTTCTTTTTTTTTTCCGGTGTCAGCTGGCCACTGTGATCTACTTGGGTGAGCAAAGCAACCAATGTGTGGACTTCTACTGGCCTGTGAACTTCCTGGGGCCAGTACCACGGTGCTTTAAATGCAAAACAGCTCTATTCTCAGACCAAGCAGACAGGAGATATTTTTGTTGAGTGGTGGAATTAATGAATCCAGTCACAACCTAGGAAGATGGCATGATTTAATCTCTTAAAGATTTTCCTATGAAACGAAGGACAATTCTCTGGAAAAATTCACTCTAGCATGCTTTCATAGAATCAGACAAGCATTCCATTAATGGATTTTCTGTTCCTGGTGTGACTGGCACAATTTTTCTAACTACCATTGTTAGGTGAATTTGAATCTCTTTCTTTAGTTGAGAGAAGAGATTCACTATGATTTCTTGGGATTTTTTAAAAAAATAAATTTTCTAAACCTAACTATCACTACTCTTTTGTTGTTGCTGTTTTGTTTTGTTTTGTTTTGTTTCGTTTTTTGACTCCTGTTTGCTGGGGACAAGAACAGCAACACAGCAGACCTCCATGTGACACAAGCGCGTCACCATGAGAGAACATTCATCAAGATTCATACCAGCAAGGGCTGAGTCCTGGGACACACAGGTTACTTGGAGGCTGTTGGAGTAACTGGAATGTTTTCTCTCTGCATAAGAAGAACTGTGTCAGAGGGCACTGGTAGAGGCTGAGACATTCCCAGTGTTCCCTTCTGCACTACCAGCCAGGATGGGTGTAACTGAGTCAGAGGTCAGCAGAACCAGAGGAAGAGGAAGGAAGCGGGGTGTGTTAACCACATGACGAAAGAGATGAGACATATGGTTCTTAAGCAGGAAAAGACATGTAGGTTGAACAAAATGTAAACACTGGTGGCATTTGGAGCACTCGGGGGCCGGTGGGTGCTGGGAATAAAGAGCTCTGTGAGTCTAGGGAAGAAAAAAAGAATCTTGGGGTGGCTTTGATGCGGAGCAGATTTTCCACTGTAGCGGGGCTGCCTTCTCCTGTGGATGCCAAAAGATGATGGAAAGAACAGGAGAGGGGTGGAGTGTTCTTTGCTGAGGGGTGGCCAGTGAGGAGAGGGCTCCTCGGCGTTTTCAAGTTGAAGAAGACACCGTTAAGGGTCTCTAGAGTTGTAAGAAGGGGCTGTGGCCCCCAATGCTGTGGGTCGCCTCAGTCACTGTGGAAGCTCTACTCCAATGACGGGCAGTCTCCTTGGGACAGATCTGAGGAGAACACTGAGGAGCTGTAGCACGGGCTATGGAGTGGGCTTCCTTGTCCTCGGGCTTTTCCTCCATCCGGGTCTCATCCTGTATCCTCCCATCTTTTGAGGAAGGACACAGAGTCCAAGTTGGAGGGAGGAAACAGACACTGTAGCAGACAGCACCTTGGCAATGGAAACATGCCTTCTGGTCGTTACTGTCTATCTACCCAAGCAGGAATACACTAAAGTCACAGGAGGAAGTCATATCTTGGCACTAGGAGGTACCATTGAAATAATCTGTCCACTTTCAAAGTAGCACCGTGACTAGGCAGAGCAAGAGACCTTATTTCATCCCGCTTTCTTCACCTGGAGAGTGTGATAGATGTTCGAGATAGACCTTCCATTTCAAGCACCCATACATATGCTTTGTAGTAAGGCTATGAGCTAAGTCCTAGTCTCGCCTCTGCAAAAACTTGGGTACATTTTCTTTCCACTCATTGCCTCCATTTCTCCATCTGTAAACTTGAATTAGTCACACTAGTTTTACAGAATTTTGAGATGACAGGCCTATTGGCTGCTATCAATACCCCAAAGATAATTATAATAACTTAATTTTTCAGTGTCTCCTCTGAGTTTAAAAAATTAAATCTCTGGTGGTGGTTTTTCCTCTAGTAAACACTGTTGTGTTTTTTTGTTTGTTTGTTTGGTTGGTTGGTTAGGTTTGGTTTGATTTAATCTTGCCTCAGTTTGGCCTACCCATCCTTATACATTCTGGTCATTTTGACTTGGTATATTTGTTCTTTTTACTGCCCTTTTAAACCTTCATTTATGGAGCCTACCATATGCAGATCAATGGTTGGTGTGGGTACTCACCACTCCCCAGACCTGACTTCTAGACCTGGCTAGGCTGATGTCTGTGTAACCCCCAAACATAACACCTGTGTGAGCCTTTGTGTCCTTACCTTCATGAGACAAAATTAGAACTGATCATTTCAATGGTACCTTCCAGCACCAACATACGATTTCAGGAGAGCGTTCAAATACCCGAGGCCCTGGAGAAAGGGTGGGTGAGGATCAGTTAAAGCTGATCATCCTGGGTGCTGAGATTACAAAGCATACTCTGCCACCTTGAGTTCCAGCAGTGCCAGGGCTGGACCCCAGGGCTTGGTGAATGCTAGGCAAGTAATCTACTAACTTAAAATCCTTAGCCCCTCTGAGATGAATTTATAATAACCCCAAAATTATGTGCTTAGAATAACTCCTTGCAGATTCCTTTGTGGCAGTGTGAAAGCATGAATTCTTTCAATATGATTAGTGTCCCATGTTGAGAATGACATGTCTGTGTGTCACATCCCAACAGGAGTCAACATGCTGCTCTTGCCATAGAGTTGATGACAGAGAAGAAAGAAAAATAGCCTTGTAGAGACTTACACACATCATTCAGCAGTTTGGATTCAGGTATAGATGTCTTTAAAGCAAAAAAAAAAAAAAAAAGAGGAAGCAATCATATTTGCCTTTTAACCCCTATGGTGGAGAGAGTGCTGATGGTTTTCTCATCCTGAGGGCTGTCTTCCCCTAGCTAAGCAGTCGGCTTGTGCTTTCAGCCACTCACTGCTTTTGGGAAGTTTTTATTAGGTCCCGGCATTCACCAAACACACAGGCTTAGTGCCTGCTTTCCTTTGGGTTTTCTGCCATTGTCCTTGTCAGGAAGCCAGATGAGCCATCTCTTTCAATCCTATATTTTAGTGGTAGATTCAAGTTTGTTTTTTGTTTTGTTTTGTTTTGTTTTTATTATTGTTTAATCTAGTTTTCTTCTCTTGCCAATACATGGAGTGTCTCTGCCTATGTATTCTTTCTACTAGCTGGAACAGTCCACAAACACCACTCCTGCGCGCGCAAGCGCGCACACACACACACACACACACACACACACACACACACTCCCTGCCACAAGGAGCCTTCTAGGCCATACTGAAAATCTGACTGCATAGCCCAGCGATATGTTCAGACTGAGCAGAAAAAACTCCATGACTCTAGCTCAGAGCTCTTGAGGTTCTTCCCTTTCCCATTAACCCTTGCTCTCCTGCATAAGGAAAGGGCTTTCTTACTCTCCAGCAGTGGGTTGTAGGGTCAACTCCTACACGGTGGAGAAGGTTACCAGCTCTAGAGGGAGTGATGTGTCTGATGTTTACTTCTTGCTTGATTTCCTCTTCTGGAAAATCAACACACTGCAGAAGGTCTCGGTTGCTCTCGGGGAGGAACAGATTTCTTTGGTTCCTGATTAAAAGTGTGGGTCTCTTAAGCCTCGGTGGCCAAAAGCTGAAATCACAGCATTGGTTTAAGTCTCAGTTAATTGCACCACCTCAAGAGAAAAGCGCCTGAAGCCACAATGATTTATTAAGTTGTTGGAATCATAAAATATATTTTCATTAAACTAAATTAAAATAGTGAACAACTAAAGCTAGAGAAAGACAGAAAATTGTGCTATTTAGGACTGATGGCTGTTACAGTAAATCTAGAGGGATTTATCAAAGAGTCCTTATAGACCCAGTAACTGAATCCCAGAAGTGCGTCCATCGTACCCTGACCCCAACTTCAAGTAGATCCAGGGTCTTGAATGACATCTTAGGAGCATCTGTCTTCTCTTCCTCCTTCACCTTTGTCTCCGTCTTCTTCCTTACTTACTCACATGTTAGGGGCCATCTACCGGCCTAGCGTCCTAGAGGAGAAGGGTAAATATATCTCCCACCTTCAGGATGAAAAATCGCAGGGATGAGCTTGGGTTGGGCCCTAGGTTTCACCACTGGCTCATCCCTGTGGTCAGGTTAAGCATGTGAGTGCTCTCATTAGAATTCCACAGCATGTGCAGAGTAGTCAGCGGGGCAGTGAGGAGTGAGAGGCAGTTGAAAACAAGAGTAGGGATAGATGCAAAGAGAATTATAGCGTCTTTTTAAGGGAACAAACTACAGTTAACTGTGACAAAGTGTGAAGTGTCGTCAGTGTGCCACCGTAGCTTGAGCTTTGTTTCTAGTTAAATATTTCATCTAAAATGTACACTCGGTGTATTTTAATTCCTACCAGTTTCAAGTGTACAAGAGGCAATCTGTCTATACCTCATGTATAGAAGGATGGCTACTGTCCGGAAGCAGCTATGTTTTAACTAATAAAACTCTCAGAATCCTGACCTTTTGAAATACAGAATGGAAATGTCAATAAACCATTTAAAATATTTATTATGAAACAATAAAAGTTTTGTATTAACATTGACATTACTTCAGTAACTTCAAACTTCTTAATTATCCTTTACGTGATAGAGTTGAAAATCAAATATTCTTAATAGATAATTAAGATCATAACATGTATTTTTATGCAGCTTTTTTTTTGGCAAGATGATTCTTGTCTTCACAACTGGGTTTCATTTGATTTATATATAGTTGACCCTCTTTCTTCATGGTGTCCATACCCGTGGAGTCAACCAACCCAGATCAAAATCAAAAGAACAGTTTAACTTGCATCTGTGCTGAGCCTGTATGGACCCCTTCCTCTTGTTGTTAATGCTTAGACAACTCACAGAACAACTGGTTACATAGAATTCCACTGTATTAGGTATTATAAATAATACAGTGATGATTTAAGGCACATGGGACCATGTGCATGGGTTATGCCCACACACTACATTTAAAGGGCCTCGGCATCCATCCTCAGAGTCTGTATCTGCAGGGGGTCCTGGAACCAATCCCCCATGGAAACCAAGGGACAACTGTATTTGATTTTTGTCAAATAACTTAAAATGCTGAATACTTATGGTTTGGGAATTCTTGATGTCTTGCATTTCACATCAAAAATCCAGGCCTCTTTCTAGGATGTTTTGAACCACGCAGAGCTGTGTTTAACCTCTGGATCTGCCAGAGAATACCTCGGTTATCTTGGGCAGAAGAATTACCCAATTCCTTGCCAATTCGTTGAGGCCTATTAGTATCAGTGGGTTTCATCGATGAAAACCATTTTGTCACTTGTTAAGTCTCAGGGAGTGTTACATTCCCTATTCTTTCTCCTAGTCAGCACAAAAGGCCTTTAGTTGAACAAAATGTTAATATTCGGAGGAAAATGATTCTTTTAAAATCAAAATCTTGTTGCAGTTTGAGTTAATGCATGTAGCTAGCAGTCAATGTCTTTTGTGTGAAGACGGTGAGAAAATTCCAGTCCTCAAATGTAATTGATAGTCTTTAATAGTGTACCAAATTTACTTAGCTGTCTATAAAGTTATCATTTAACAGTGAGATCATGTGCAATGTCTAATAACACTTTGAAAGAGTAATAAGTACAGGCAAACGTAAGTTCTTTTATGATCATTATTGATGACGATGACGCTGCTTAAGAGGAAAACCAATCAAGTAGGAATAATGTCAACTAGGTTTCAAGTTGTAAACCATCTCAGTTCAGTAGGCAGGGCCACAAAACGTCGAAGCAGAATGAAAAACTGGCCCAGGAAGCCATCCTATTTATAATCAAGGGCTCTGTCACTGCTTTTCATTGACTCCTGTCTTCAGGATCGTAAAAGGACATGTTTACAGTGCCGTCTGCAGATGCGCAGGCCTCCTCCAGGGGCCCCCACGTAATCACTAACAGCTGTTCCCAGAGTGGAGGCCAGAGCAGATAATCCCAGGGGGTGTAGCAGCCGTCTTCCAGCCTAGACCTTTTCCCTGTGGTCAAGAGTTTGGGAAGGACTTGGTAAGGAGACTGGCTTAGTAAGATACAGTGATTTTCTTTAGAACTACCGAGGTGTCAGAATGGGAAGGCTGCTTATCATCGTCACGGGGATTTTGACCAGGAAACAGAGTAGGGGAGACTCCCAGAGAGCTCAGTGGTCCCCTCCACTTCCTCACGGGGCTTCTGCAGAGCTTGGACTCCAGGATCCTTCCCATGCAGAGAACATGGGATCCGTCAGAACGGAGCTGTCCTCACTCTCCAGGGTTACTTTCCGAAGCAGTTAACGTGTTTGTGGATAATGTTTCAGGACAGCCTTTCGAGCTGCACTCCAGACCCTCTCCAGCATGTGGATAAGAACACATCTGTCTGTATGACTCATGCACCGGACGCCTCAGTCTGCAGTCGTGGGTCCGGTTGAGCTTCGACCAACCTCTGCAGCCACCTGCCTTTGTATCGCTTCGTTTGTGTCATGAAACCCAGTGTGGTTCCCACTTTCTTCTGTTTTTTATCCCAGTTACGGGTGCTGGCTGCTGCAGGCTGTGGCTGTGGTGCCCCGAGGGGAATGGCGTAGCTTGGGGGCTTGGGAAAGAGATGAAGGGTACCTCAGAGTCTTGTGTTGAGCCCGGGAGCCTACACATTTCGGCCAGATGGCAGCCCTGCTGGGTACTGCCTAGATATTAATAGCAATTGCAAGAGGCTGAGCGAAGGGGGTGTAAAATGAGAACCCAGGCTCCCTCAATCCAGGTCCAGGGAACAAGTGTTCTCATGCCTAGTAATCCCTCACACGTGTCAAGGAAAATAAGAAGGCCAAATATAAGCTCGCTTTGGAAATCATAGATCCTATTTTTCACCTTACGAGAAGGACCCCGACAGACCCGGGGTCCTGGGAAAGAATCAAACCATCTTGACACGGTTTGCCATCTATTACAACAACCTATATCCCTAAGTAACCAAGTGAGTACATTTTAATAAAAGTCTGCTGGGCTGTAAGCGGCCCTCCTCGAGATTACTAGTTTTGAGGGCCTCATTTACATTACTGCTCATATTTGATAAACCTCTCATTTAACTATAGTCTAAGACGGTTCTGAGAACCTCACAGTATCTGATGCTTGTCAGTCTGAAGACACCTTGTGTCTGTGCAGGACACAGTGCCTGTGTGGGCGCATCCCGTGAAATACTCCTTCACTGCGTCCACGCGTCCCTGAGGTCCAATTCTGGCAGGTTGTAAAATATAATATCTGTCTAATAACACCTTCATGCATTATTCTTAGGCAACTTTTTTGTGGGAGTGACCTAAAATACGAGTGTGGCTCAGGCCTGGGCTAAGTCATTGCTCCTCGTTGTCACGACATCCGTGTTAGCCCTTCTCAGGCTACAGCAGACATGTTAGTTTGTTTTCATAGCCCATCTGTTTCGCTAGCACCCTTTGACTCAACCGTCGCCGAAGCATAGGGAAATGTTGGCAAGTCCAGTCTAAACACCAGCGCCTGTTATTTCTGGGCCGAGATGGAAACTGCAGGTGACTTTTCCTTCCTTTTGTCTTTCTTTCTATAGATCCTGAGATAGGAAGTTTGTACTGTTGAGTGTTTTGTCTAAGTCAGGTTCTCTACCAGGTCTTTTGTGTTCTCTAGGATAAAATACCGTCACGTGATTCTGTTAGAGATGGCCTATCATCATCTCCACTTTACTCACGAAGAAATTAAGATTCAAAGAATTTAAATAAAATTTCCCAAGGACCTGTAAGTGGTGGGTCCAAAATTCAAATTCCTGTGTGAGCCGGATCAGGAAGCTCAGTTCTTTGCCTCTGAGTTAAACTTCACCTTTTCATAATCAGAAGCGACCCCCCCCCCCATACCTATTCTTTACTCTAAGAATAAGCAATAAACATTCTTAATACATGCAACAGGTGAGGGAAAGCATAGATAAAGTGTGTACCCACAGTTCCAGGCTCATGTATCAAGACTACGTTTAACTGCTGGCTATGGGGGAAATGGACTTGTTTTAGGTCAAGGTTCACCATTTTTAATCAGCTTAAAAGATGTTATTTTGGGGCTGGAGAGATGGCTCAGAGGTTAAGAGCACTGGCTGCTCTTCCAAAGGTCCTGAGTTCAATTCCCAGCAACCACATGGTGACTCACAACCATCTATAGTGAGATCTGGCACCTTCTGGCCTGCAGGCAGAAAAGATGTTATTTCACTGGGCAATGGTGGTGATGCCTTTAATCCCAGCACTTGGGAGGCAGAGGCAGGTGGATCTCTGTGAGTTCAAGGCCAGCCTACTCTACAAAGTGAGCTCCAGGACAACCAAGGCTACACTGAGAAACCCTGTCTTGAAAAACCAACATTCCCCCCCCCCAAAAAAAAAGTTATTTCATGATTTGATATTTAGAAATACTTTAGAAAAAAAGAATTAGGAAATCAGCATTGAAATTATTAGGCTAATGGAAAATAAATCTTTAGGGAATGGCAACGTAAATTGGTTTGGTTTTGCTTTTTTTTTTTTTTTTTTCTTCTGAAGAAGTCCACAGAAAAATTAAGCTACAGTTTTGAAATAAAGGAAGAATTATGGTGCGGTTAGTGGAAGCAGCTGTTTTCCGATCTCAAACCACATCTGGAACATTGCATTTACTTCTGGGTACTGCACTTAGGAGGGACCTTGATCAGCCTGAGTGTGTCTGATACGGTTGAGTATAATGGAGCATACCTAGAAGGTGTGACATGTGGGTCTCAGTTGAAGAAGCTGCTTCAGGGAAAAGATAGGAGAAAACAAAAGATGTGCATCCAGACCTGTGAGGCTTCATCTGGTTGAGCAGTGATCTTACTTGTTCGGTGTCATGCAAGAAGGCGGAAGCAAGACAAATGAGCTTAGATGTTAGATCAGTCTAACAAGAAATGTGAAACAAGCACTAACTAATGATGTTCCCTGGGACCAGTCACACAGAGTGCTCTGACTTACAGTTTAAAGTCTCAGCCAGTTGAAAACAATAAGGGGCACCCCTGTTTCGCTTCCCCGTTAGATCTTTATGCTGAGCTCGGGGGTCGTCATGGAGGAAGTGTACACTGAAGCTGGCCTCACCATGGTATAGTCTAGTATACTGCATAGGGCTAGATTCAAACAAGCCTGGATGCTCTGTGTAAAATGAGACAATCTGAGAATTAAAGGGGAAAAAATGAAGTATTAAAAAAAAACAAAAACAATAGAGTCTTAATATGCAGACCTAACTAACATTAAATTCAAAGATATCTGCCATTTTCTTCCTCTCAAAGGCTGTTATTAAAGGTGTACATACCACACCTGGCTATGAGGGGCTTAAAATTTGTCGTGTGTGTGTGTGTGTGTGTGTGTGTGTGTGTGTGTGCTCTGTGTATGTTGTGTGTGTGTGCCACCTGAATGCAGGCACCCAATGAGCCTGGGAACGAGTATTGTAGAGAGGTGGTACTACAGGAAGTTGTGAGCTGCCCAACATAGATGTTGGCAACAAATTTTATGTCCTCTGCCAGAGCAGGACACACTCTTAACCTCTGAGCCATTCCCAGCCCAGAAAGGTAGTTATTAAAAGAAGTGGCTGGAGGGCCTTTCCCTCACCCAAACTCAATGATTCACCTTATGTAATCTTTTGATTCTCCTCTGCCACAAACATTTATTCTCTTGCTTAATAAACGTGTCTCCAAAATTATATAATGTTGTGTTGCCTTGAAATTTACTTTTAAGCACTGCAAAAAATCCTGTTTCAAAGTTGTTTATTTGATGGAATTCATTAGAACAAAATAAAGACCCTCCCCCCAAAAAATACTTATAAATGGGCAGATAACTTCAGACAACTTGAACAGATAGTATAAGGTCTAGGCTTGTACTTTGTAAAGTAACTTTACCATCATACATGACCTTGTGTAAATGAAATTATTAAAGTTCTCTGGGCCCCAGTCCCTTCATCAGTAAAAGGGATGTAATAACTCTTGCCTCATGGCTCTTATAAGAATTAACAAGTTAATGTTTGTTCAGCTCTTTGAGGTCCTTGGATGAAAGGTGTCTTATAAATACTAAGTACCATTATTAAGATTTAATGATCATATCTGTACTTATGGTACCCAGTGTCCTAAGAAACAAAAGTTGCTCACTGCCACAGAAAAGCACTGAACGCTGGCTCGTGAGTGCCTATGAAGACACAAGCTAGAATTACCCAGACAACATTGTGTCTTATTATCAGCTTAAAAAAAAAAAATCACAGTTATACAGGTTCAAGCTAATACTTAGCTATAGATTCAGGGATTTTTTTTTTCAGGCATTAAGCAGTTTTCATCACAGTGTTTAGATTTTGCGATCTTTACATTATTTAGTTGCTCTTAGATAATTATATTATGTTGCCATCAATGGGCTAACTGTGGCCATTCCCATTTTGCCTCTTGCATGCAGCAGCTTTTATCTTTAAGATAGGAAGGGTGGATCTCACCAGGGAGATGAAGCAGCAATTGCTCTGTTCCTTCCTTTTGTCTGGTGTTCATGGCTCAGGGCTTTCACATTCCGCCTGATTCTTCCTCCCACTCCATCAGGAAAGCTGAAGTTCATGGGGAGTAGGAAAGACAGAAAAGTTCTTCTTTGATCTCAGATGATAAACATTTAGGCAGAAAGAAAAACAAATGTCAAGAAAGGAGCCATGACCAGCCAGCTCAGAACTGTCATCTATCACACAGTGGAGAGAAATGTGCTTCAGAGGAAAAGGCAAAAATCACCCAACAGAAAAATCATGGTTATGAACAACCATTCCATGGAATAAGCCTATCTGATCAATAAATATGAAAAGATAGAAGTCCTAGATAATGCAAATCAAGCAAAAAGATAACACCATTTCACCCAGTAGCTTGCTCAACATTCTGACTTAGAGAATGTCATGTGTAAAGAAGACAGAAAAGTGACACTTTCTGTGAGAGGACACACTGATACCCCCCCCCCCCGGAAAATTGTTTATTACTGTCTAATGAAGCCAAACCAGTTAAAGGGTCAATGTTTCTGTCTACACACTGGAGAAAGCTTGTCTGTGCATGCACAAGAAAACACACATGTAGAAACGTCCCCAGCACCATTTTCTTGTAGTGAGGAGAAATTATCCATACAGTAGATACATTCTCAATGTCCATGGAGGCAGGCCAATAAATGAATTGTGGCATATCCACAGGCCAGAGACATTTTAATAGAGAAGAGCGAAACAGTTCTCTGGCCACAAGTACCATTGTCAGTGACTATGAAGAAATCTCATTAAAAAAAAAAAAAATATTGTCCAGGACAGAAGCAAAGCTGTGGAGGCACACTGAAAACTTACTCAATGCTCAAAAACATTTTAAAATGAGAGAGTACTTAAGGGCTGAAGAGATGGCTCTGTGGTTAACAGCACTGTCTGGTCTTCCAAGGCTCCTGAGTTCAATTCCCAGCAACCACATGGTGGTTCACAAATATCTATCCTGGGATCTGATGCCCTCTTCTGGCCTGCAGGCATACATGCAGATAGAGCACACATACACAGAAAAGATAGATAGATAGATAGATAGATAGATAGATAGATAGATAGATAGATAGATAGATTTAAAGAGAAGTACAGAGGGGTTATTTAAATTATTAGCCAGCAAATGCAGCCTAAGTTTCCAGTCCTGGCAAATTCTCTTCACTTACTTAACACCTCAGCACTATTTTGAAACTGGTTTCGTAGCTGCCAACCCATTGGTACAATCAGAATTTTTACAGAATTCAGTAGAAATGGGCTCTTGGGTCTTCATAGCCCTCCCAAAAGGATTTGTCTCACCACTAGCTTCCTGATGTAAACAATGGGGTCACATGTGTCATTTGGTGTTTTCTGTAACTGCATTAAAAAGTGAACAGGTAATTTAATAACAGATTTTCTTTAACCAAACATATTCAAACTACTGAACATTTCAAGTAAAATTAGGGCACTAGCAAAAGGTTCATCTTTATGCTAAGTCTTTTACAAAGAGTGCCTTCCTATTTGGATGCTAATTTTTTTATTGAGAATATTTTTTTTAAAATTTAGATTTCATCAGATTTACAGTTGCAAGCAGATTAGCATAATGAACTTTTTAAAAAAACTTACTTGAAAACTAGTAACTGAACAGAGTTCCAGGATTTAGGTTAAAATTAAAATTAACTAAATTTAAATAAAAGTGTAAATACATTTCACTGTCAGATCGGGCAGACCAATTCTAATCCATGGTTTGAAGAAATTATGTCTACTTGTTCATATTCTTTCCTGGGATTTTTATTTTCATCCTATTGAAATAAATCTAAAAACAATATTAAGGGACCTCTCTGAGGAAAGGCTGCCCCTCAGAGATGCCTGTAGCAGAATTTGGGAACCTAGTGCAGAGGTCCCTGAAGACAGGAGTGTGTGTGTGTGTGTGTGTGTGTGTGTGTGTGTGTGTGTGTGTGTATAAAAGGAGGTCAAGAATTCAAAATGGAGCATGAGAGATGCATGGTAGAAGTTGGAGAAAGGAAAGGGGAAAATTATGTTATAATTTTTTAATTATGAAAAGGCATATAGCTCAATAGTATTCTGCAGTGTCAATCACATTTTCATTATGTCTAATGTCAGCTTATGCCCACAATACAAAACACACGCGCGTGCACGCACACACACACACACACACACACACACACACACACAGAGGAGCAGCGAGAAGGACAAGGAAAGGGACAGGGAGAGAGGGAGAAAGAGAGAGAGGAAGGAAAAGTGGAAGAGAGGCGGAGGTAAGGAGGGAGGGTGAAAGAGCATAGAAAGGGCACAGAGTGCCTCCTTAAGAAAATGACATCAACAAAGCCTTTGAAAGTATTGATAATTAATAAGCCAGGCAGTAGCAATTAATATGTGTAGAGATGAGGCGCCTACTGTTCTCAGAGCCATAGCTCATTTGAAATACTCACCCTGTAATTTATGAGTGATATTTAATACCTCAGTGACCATAAACCTCAATGTTTTATTACCACTGCTTAGCATACCTTTGATGTGCTGCCCAGCACTACACAATCCAAAACAAATTACTTTCAGGAAGCTGGATACTATATAAATGCAGGAAAGTCATAAATAATGCACAGGAGGAACATTTTCTGTGGGTTCCGACACGCCACAATGGGGCTCTGTGAGCCTGACTTCCCCAGCATCTCGCTGGACCAGGATAAGGGGCGGGAAGGCTGTCCATCTTAGGAACCGCTGTCACACAGGGTGGGAATGTGGACTTCCAGGCGCTGACTGATACCACTGTGTAAACCTGCAGCGGAGGCAGATGTAAATCAAACGAGGACCCTCTAGGAAGCCAACGTCTTCTTAATAAATTACAGATGTGCAAGAAACAGACCTCTCATTCACGCTGGTGGGCCCTTCCCAGTGCTCTTTCCTAGTATCACACAAGCAGCACGGCTGACTTCCGTGCCTGCTCTGAACTACAGCTGGGCAAAGTCCTACTGTCCTCAAAGATGAGGTATCCTCTCCCATCACTGACACACTGAAGCTCCCCATGCAAATCTTCCTCCAAATTCCTCCCCAACACAGACAGACCCCACCTTCCCATCCTCACCACCTCTGCCTTTACACAAGAGGCCATCCATTCCAAAGATACAATGCCTGTGTCCTGGATCACACTCCCTCCCCTCCCTTAACACCAAGATCTTCACCTTTACCCCTTACATTCCTAATCTCCCTTCCACTGTTTCCTTTCCATCTAGAAAAAGAATGAATAAATATGTGTTTTTTTAAAAAAAAAATGTTTCTTTAACCTCTTGCCCACTCCTTCAATTGCTACTTCAATAGATGAAGCTGAAAGTCTTGCCATCACCTGCAGGTTCTACTCTTGTCCTCAGAGCTCTTATTTCTCTGTAGCCTATCAGCTGTCTCCCCCTCTGTACCATATGCCATAGCCTCATACTGCTGCTGCACCGCCCTTGGGAGCTCTCCATGGAGCTCTCCATGCCCACCATTCTGTTGCCCCTCAAGCCCAACTTAGCACCAACACCCCTTTCTCCTAAGTTCCCTCTCTTGATAAAACCATTATAGTCAACTCCTACTCTGTGAATAATCATAGAGACACCCCCTGCCCTCGCCCATGCTTGGGGATCTGCTGGGCTGGGTTTATTGACTACCCTAGATGTAGGTGGCATCACTCCAAGTGCTTGGCTTTCCAGACTAAAGTACTGAATACAGAGGAGAAGGCAAACTGAGATGAGCATTTTTTCTCTCTTCTTGCTTGTTCTTGTGTTGCTTCTCCTCCTCCTCCTCCTCCTCCTCCTCCTCCTCCTTCCTCCTCCTCCTCCTTCTTTCTTCTTCTTCCTCCCTCCTTCTTTCTTCTTCTTCTTCCTCCTCCTTCTTGACAATGTCTTTCTAATATGTATGCCTGGGTGTCCTGTAACTTGCTATGTAGACCAGGCTGGCCTCAAACTCACAGAGATCTGCCTGCCTTTGCCTCTCTAAGTGCTAAGATTAAAGGTGTCCACCACCACTCTCTGCCTCTTGAATACAAAGCAATATGACCAGTACTCTGCTGCCGCTATGCTGTTCCTGCCTTAATGGATAGGTCTCTCAAACAATGAGGCAAAATGAACCCTTCTTTGTGCTTCTTTTGTCAGGTAACTAATACAAAGTACCTGCAGAATACAATAATAGTTTACCATATGAAAATATAATACAGGAGCAGCTCATCTGGTTAAGTGTTTGCCTGGCATGCGCAGAGCCCTGCATGCCATCTCAAGAACTCCATAAACTGGGCATGGTGCTGCACACCTGTAATTTTAGATCAAAAGGGGTAGAGGGAGGAGGATTAGCAGTTAAAGGGCATCCTCTGCTGCATAGCAAATTCAGGATCAGTCTGGGATACATAAGACCCTGTCGCAAAAAAAAGAAAAAAAAAAGGGATGGAAGGAAGGAAGGACAATGAGAAGAAGGAAAAAATAAAGACAAAAAAGGGTAGAAATGGCATCTGAAAAGTCAGTTGATCTCTAGATACCCCCAAGTTCTTGACTTTCAAGGTAGAGTCTTGGTTTTGCAGTGGCTTTGTCCCAGGCTTCCTGCCTGTGCTTAGATAGCCAAGAAAACGAGACTAACAGAAAGTGTAGATCTGAAAAGAGTACCTGTGTTCAGGCCAGCAACGTAGTGTTCGCAATTTGTAGATTCAGCAATTGGAGAGACCTTTAACTACCAGCCATGACTTTGGAAATCCAGGGAAAGACCGACTTAATGACTACAGCAAGTGGCTTATGAATCTCCATCAGTGACATCATGGGTAACACACATTTCAATGCTCTTTGTCCTTCTGGGTGCACAGTCCCCACGGGAGGCAATCTGCCAACATCTAAGTAAAGCTACCCTGAATTTCAGGCAATGTCACTGTAAAAATTTTGATCACAGGACCTGTGAGGCCCCACCTGCTGTCGTTCAGTGCAGGCAGGCAGAAGACACCCAGAGGCCCCTGTCCGTCAGGGCTATAGTGTCATGGATGCAGAAGAGCTGGCCAATGGTGTGAGTTCAGGAGAGCCAACTTTTTCTTTTTCTGCTGCAGACAGAACTGTCCCTGAACACCCCCACCCCGACCTGGGCAAAGCTAGAGAGCAAGTGGGACCACCAACTTAGCCTCAATCCAGGCCCAGATCCCTGGCTTTGAGTTGGCCCACCCCAGCATCTATCCTATCTATGAGTTGCTGGAGCATATGACAGGGCCCATCCTGCAGATCCAAAGCTTCAGGATCTCCATGACACAGGGCAGCAACATGGTATCCTAGAGGAGTCCTGGTGAGGAGCTAGTATTGATAAGGTAGCAGAAGCCAGAGGCCTCTAATCAAATCAATGACTCATTGCAACGAACATTTATAAGTTTAAGAGTTGCTGTCCTAACACATTTTAAACATGCAAAACATTGAAATAAGCCAAGTGATTATCAATAGAAAATTAGCTAACATATTATACGGCATTCATGTAAAGAAATATCAATACAAAAAAAAAGTAAAAGGTATATTTGATGCAAAAAAAAAAAAAATCCCAGTGTATGACAGTGTGTGATGGAACATAGAAGCTTGGGCCTGAAAGCTAGAAGGCATTAGTGGGTTCAATATGGCTGGTTTGGTTGGACATAGAATCGTCATCACATGGCAATTGGAACTGGTCCTTCTGTAGGTGAGAACGGACTTCCTACCATCTTTCAGAATGTTCAAGGATGCTGAGAGTCAGCTATCAGGTGATATTACTGTCAGAGCCTCCCTGGGCTTATTGCCTGTGAGTTTTTTGTTTTGTTTTGTTTTTAATGTTTTCTTACAACATAACAACCCTGGCATCACAGAAATGAGAATGCTGAGTGAGAGAAATAAGCATGACTAAATAAAGCAGCTTGGTATTTTCCCTCATACTCTCTTGAGAGTGAATGGCTAGTTGGAGCAAACAAGGGAGTACAGTTAGCTACCAAGGAACATCCCTTGGCCTTATATGGGATGGATGGGGTGGTGACCAGAGTTGCTTGATCACAGCAGACTCTTGAGAGGAAGCAAGTCGGAGCTTTTCCTTCAAGCTGAATCTCCTAAGAGGCTAAAATTTCTGGTGGAGACCTGTTTTCTTTTTCCAGCCTCCAATTTCCTACAGCCATCTTCAGGGAACCAGTCCTGAAGGCTAGATCTGGCTTAGCAGCAAGATGCATTGTATGCCAAGAAAGACAGCAGTTCAGGCCATTTTCTTGAGTCAACAGTAGTGGCTAACGGAGATGAATGTGGTTTTGTGGGGGGACCCCAGAGGAAACTCTTGGAAGAGCAATGTCTTCCAGAAAGGGATAATGTGTCCATCAGAGCAAAGCCCTGCCTTGTGGACTTCCTCCAGCGCCCTTGTTTTCTCCGAAGGCAAGGGAATGTCTCCTCTGGCTCTCACACTCATACCTCAGCTTGCTTCTCTTTGCAACTTGGTGATTGGAGAGAGGGCTCATTTAAAATGCCTGTCCTCTGGTCTGGAGGCATGTGCCACAGAGATCTTAAAAATTAACGAGGAGCTTATTTACACAACAGTTATGATGCCAAAAGAATAACAAGCAGCCCTTCCACTAAGCAGAAATATCTTAGCCAAGATATGAGCTTAGCCCTCAGGTGACTTGGCTGGATACATACATAGGGAGGGGAAAACTGGTTTTCTTAAAAAAAAAACAAAAAAAAAAAAAACAACTCATTATGAGAAAGTGTAAACTTACAAAAATAACTAAATTCTTTGTATTAGAAAAGAATCTCTGAAGGTTAAGTGTAAAGAATTCATCCAGTGTTTCTCCAGTTGGATCCATTTTCCTAAATTCTGTTTACAAATAGATCCTCACAAGGAAGGGCATTTTCTCCAGTGAAGGGCCTCCGCCCTTGAAATGGGATGAGTTTGTGAAAGAGGTATAGCTGGGGAGGCTTTGTCTGAATAGCTGCACATGGAGTCCTTCACCTTGGTCCTTCACGTTGGTCTCCTTCTCTGCCTCCCACTGAAGCCTGTCCATGGAATGGTTAGACAAATTCTCCAAGCCTCTCTTTCACAACCCACCATCCTGTGGTTTCTCTTTACTCTCATCATACTTGGAGTTCTCTGCATAATCATATCAGCGTGGACATAAAGCTCGATCCCTGTCCCATTTATTGACCAACCTTCTGTAGCTTCCCATCTCACCTTGTATATCCAAGGCAAATTGAACTATTTCCTTCTCAATTGCAATGCTACTTTGATTGAGGACTAGAAGCTTTGGAACTTACAAAAGACAAGAGTCACCTTTTTAAAGAGTTTTGTGTACACCTTCTCTGTCTTTTTCCTGTAATGTTTTATATTAAAAAAGCTGTGTGAAGAGATGTTAACAAACGTCTTTGACATCCTCCAAACCTATGAACCTCCATACTGGCTTAAAATCAAGCAAAATGCAACGGTCTTGGTCCATGTCTAAAACTTCCTGCTTCTAACCAGTTATGCTGAATAGCTTTATGTCAGCTCGACACAAACTAATGTTGTCTGAGAGGAGGGAACCTCAGTCGAGAAAATGCTTCCATAAGATTGGGCTGTAGGCAAGCCTGTAGGACATTTTCTTAGTTAGTGATTGATGGGGGAAGGCCCAGCACATTGTGGGTGGTGCTATTTCTGGGCTGGTGGTGCTGAGTTCTATAAAAATGCAGGCTGAGCAAACCAAGCCCGTAAACCGTTAAGCAGCATCCTTTATGGCTCTGTATCAGCTCCTGCCTCCAGGCTCCTATCTGTTTGAGTTCCTGTCCTGGCTTCCTTCAATGATGGACTGTGGTGTGGAAGTTTAAGCCAAATAAACGCCTTCCTCCCCAACTTGCTTTTGGTCATGGTATTTCCTCATAGCACTAGCCACCCTGTCTAACACCAGTCTAGAAAAGGCATCAGAATTAATGCTCCTGTATGATGCTGTCTGCAAGTCCTTCTTTAGTAGGATGGTGGGTTGGGGATGCCACTCTTTAAAGTGTTATCTAGATACATGAAAAACTGGAGTAGGGACTGGACTGTGTTAAATTATGTATCCTTTATTTTATCTGAATCAGTTCTCCCTTTCCCTGCCAGACAATGAGTCAATTGACTACGGATAGGAGCTCTGTGCGGTGTCTGCTGATGAGAAACAACTGGAGATCCAGGGCGCTGCAGCTGGAGGGCTGGTCCTGCATCCCACAGAAACGCTCGGTGGATGGCCAGAAGCATTGCTGATGGTGTCTGTTTGTGACGAATGTCCGTTTCAAGTGGCTTTGGTGCACCTCTTCTTTACATTTACAGTTTCTGTATGTTTCTCTCGCGCTCTTCGCACACGTGTGTGCGAATGTGTCTAAAATACATACATCTAACAAAATCTAAATTTTCTGGAAGGTTCTTTGGAAAGGGCTCTGTTAGTATTATTACTATTGGGTAGGTAGAAATCTGACCATTTAGAAGTAAGGCAATCTCTGTCGTGACAGCCGGGTGGGCCCCGTCTCAGTTTGAGGAGGCCTTTAGACCACCCCAAAGCAGCAATAATGCCAGTATATTTTGAATATAAATGTAAAGTCAATGTTAGCTTTCCCTGTGATTTTAGTTAAGCACAATATACAACATTGCGTCCAGAAAAGGCCACCAGAGCTTTAGGGAGCCCACTTGCACAGCACTGAAAATCTGGTGAAGTTATCTGACTTGGTTTTTACATGGGCAGTTACGTATTTTGCTTCTCGTGTGCTGTCAGCAGCACAGAATGCGGGAAAGTCCTTAGCACCCCTCTCAACAGAAAAGAAACCAGCTAACCAACAGCAAAGAAGGCCAACCCCTCTACCAGTGAGATGTTATCACAGCTGGGGAGATTTGTCCTGAACTGTTAATCACCTTTTCTGTATTCATCTGCTTCAGCTACCTTCTTACTATGTCTATGTGAACTAGTCCATCTTCAGTGCAGGAACTGTATCCTTCCCTTGTTCCTGTTTCAATCTAGTAAAGCTTTTAGGAAACAGTGGACTCCGGGATGACCCAGCCAATAATCAATTCAAATGAAGTCAAATATGAATACATGGAAAAATGAAGGAAGCATGAACCGTAGCAGAAAGATTAAACAGACTGGGATGTTTTGTTCCTTTTTTTTTAAAACCATGGCTACTCATATGGATGAGAATTGTATTCTTGTGAGGTCAAATCACTGAGGCTAATGAGGAGGGGATGGGGCCAGAAGGCAGAAGGGCTGGAAGCACCATAAATTAGTGAGAAGTGGTGTGGTTGGAAACTGTGGTGAGCTGCATATGTTTTGTTTAATGGGGGAGTGGCCACACACTCCAGGGCATTGTTGCCTGCAAGAGCACAGCACCAGGGTTCTTAGCCCATTTCCAACAGAAGCCAGGGTTCCAAGAATCCAGGAGGACACACTCAACTTCTAAATGGTAACAGAAAGCAAGCAAACAAACAAAACCCTTAAACACTGCCAAACAAGCCAAACAAGAGTCCCATGGGCTCTGGGATGCAATGTCTTGGGGGAGAAATGTGTCATTAAGAAGATGCAAGTAAAGTGGATAATAGACCCATAAGATAAAACAGCATAAACATACTAAAATCTGCACACCTAAAGAAGCTAAACAAGAAGGAGGACCCAGGGTAAGAAGAGCATTCCTTACTTAGAAAGACAAATAGGATGGACATTGGAAGTAGGAGAAAACGAGAAGCAGGACAGGAGCCTACCATAGAGAGCCTCTGAAAGACTCTACATAGCAGTGTATCAAAACAGATGCTGAGACTCATAACCAAACTTTGGGCACGGTGCAGGGAATCATATGAAAGAAGAGAGTGTTATTAAGACCTGGAGAGAACAGGAGCTCCACAAGGACCAAATATATCTGGGCACAGGGCTTGTCTGAGACTGATTCTCCAACCATGCATGGATATAACCTAGAACCCCTGCTCAGACGTATCTTATGGCAGCTCAGTATCCAAGTGGCTTCCCTAGTAAGGGGAACAGGGACTGTCTGTAGCATGAACTCTAGGGCTAGCTCCTTGACCTCCCCAGTCCCCCGTGGGAGAAGCAGCCTAGCTAGACCACAGAGGAGGACTTTGCAGCCAGTCCTGTTGAGACCTGATAAGCTAGGGTCAGATGGAAGGGGAGGAGGACTTCCCCTATAAGTGGACTTAGAGAGGGGCAGGGAGGAGATGAGGGAGGGAAGGTGAGATTGGGAGGGAATGAGGGAGGAGGCTACAGCTGGGACACAAAGTAAATAAACTGTAATTAATACAAAAATATATAAAAATTATATCTAAAAAAGAAGATGCAAGTATAGGAAAAATGCTTAGACACTAAAGTGTTAGGGTCCTTTCTAACTATGACACTCTCATTGGGGGCTGATGACCCCAGACATGGAGTCATATTCACCAATAGCCACGGATTCTATTCATTACTCAACCAAGCGTGGTCTGTGTATCCACGGTTCTGCTCACATGTTTCAAAGCACTGCCTGAGCTTCAATTCAGGAATTCTTAGTGTTTTTAAAGCCCATGAGAACATGGTTTTAATTCAGCCATGTGCTTTTGATAGGCAGGTCTCCACATTTGGTCAATAGTATTTTACCAGACTAGTTTTTTTTTTCTCCAGACCTATTTATCACCTCATATATATTAATCAGCCTTGACTATCTATTTTTCCACTCTGCCTAAAAAAAGCTACTAAGTCCTTCAATATAGAGTCCATATTCTGGCATTTACCAAACACCACCAACATCACTCAGCCCCATGGTTTTCTTGTGTGTTTAAGGGAATGGCTGATGCCTGGAACCTCAGTCACAGGCTTGACACTGAGGTAAGGCTCCCTAAATGTTTCACTGACTGTGAGTGCTAACGCGACACACTTCAACCCTTTCACAGATACCTGAGAACTAACTTATATCTGAAAAGGTCATTGAGAAAAGATGTTTTTGGACTCAAAGGATGATGACAATATACAGAGAATAACAGAAAGGTGTGGTCCATTGTTTCATTATTTTTATGACCAGTATTGTCTTTCTCAATATACCACCATTTGTTATTCAAAATCCCCTGGACCCAAGCCTTCCAGAGAAAGGGCACTGCCTCACTCTCATACCCCACAGACCATGTGGGGTCTTTATATATAGAGGCAGGAGACCCAATAAGTTTCAGGCAACATCTAGAAAATTTTAAGGAGATGTAGGGCACTCGCTCAAGTTCCAAAGCCACACAGACACCCTCTCTGTGTGGCCACCTGTAATTGATGTATTGAGAAATGTGTTCTACGTTACTTTACCTATTGTCATAAAAGAACAGGGAAGAAGGGTATGTTTAGGCTCACAGTGCTAAGGTTCATTCAGTAATAGTGCAGAAGTCATGACTTGGGAGCTGGAGGCAGCTCGTCACGTTGTATCCAGTCAGGAGGATGAGAGGAATGAACGCTTGTCCTCAGGCAACTGTCTCCTTATTACTGTCTCCTCAGACACATATATGAAACCCCAGCCCAGGGGTTGGGAACACCCATATTCAGTGTATGTCTTCCGATCTTAATCATCACAATTTACATAATCCCCGTAGGTGTATCCAAACACTATCTTAACCTACACAACATTTTATAGGCACAACTAGAGGCTTGTCAAGGTGAGCCTATCAAGTTGACATTCCATGGTTAACTATTACTCAACTTTTAAAATTCCCCTTGAGACCTCTTTTCATTCTTATTTTAATTTTTATTGCCTTTGTTAGAATTGGGTATGAAATGGTATTTATAGATTCACTTTATTTTTTTAACTTGTTTTCTTTTTATTGATTAAATGTATTTCATACCTGCATTTTGATTCCCCTCAACTCCCACCCTCTCTTATCTCTCTCCTACTTCCTTACAAGTCCCTTTCCCACACTCATATCTTTTTGTTTTGCTTTGTGACCAACTGATTTTAACCGGGACCTTCAGTGTGACCTTGGGTTTTGAGCTATCCTGATTGGCTCACTGTTGAGAACACAGCCAGAAAAATTATATCCCTTCCCTATCGGTGACCCACATTCATCAGGGATGAATAGGATCCAGATTTATGGTCCCATCTTGTGCAGGCCTAGTGTGGGTGACTACAGCTGACACTAGATCAAGTATGTAATGGCTCTGTCAGGCCCTGAAGATAGCATTTTGCAGCCCTTTCTCCTGTCTTCCGGTTCTTACATTTTTTTTCCTCCTTCTTCTTTGGAGACTTAAAGGGGACGGTGTAAGTGTCTTCCTTAAATCTGAATGTCTCAAACATCTTGTATTCCCAGCACCGTGAGCAGCCATGCCTGTCTACATTTACTGCTGATCAAGCTGGGTGCTGGGCTAGGAGACGTATGCAGGAGGCAGAAGGTTCCCAATGTGTGTGTGTGTGTGTGTGTGTGTGTGTGTGTGTGTGTGTGTGTGT
>NW_026596095.1:18337978-18340634 GCF_907164565.1 Psammomys obesus | reverse complement strand
TGTGTGTGTGTGTGTGTGTGTGTGTGTGTGTGTGTGTGTGTGTGTGTATGAACATGTTTATGGGAGAGATAATAGGTGCCCTACTCCACTCTCAGCTTGTTCAGTGGTTCTCAACATTCCTAATGCTTTGACCCTTTAATACAGTTCCTCATGTTGTGGTGATCCCAAACCATAAAACTATTTCATTGCTACTTCATAACTGGAATTTTTCTACTCTTATGAATCACATGTAAACATCTGATGTGCAGGATATCTGATATTTGACCCCCCCCCCCAAGTATTCACAACTCACAGGTTGAGAACAATGTTTTATTGCTGGGGATTGAACCCAGAGCTTCTTCATGCTAATAAAGCACCACCAACTCAATTTATGCTGTTAAATTATTGTTCAAAATGAGGCATTTCATGATGATATCTTCATATATATATATATATATATATATATATATATATATATATATATATATCATGTATTTTTTTCATAGTCACCCCAATACCTTATCTTGTTCCCCCTCACCTTTCTTATTAGTCTCCTTTCTCTCCCTACCAAATAACCCCCCTTTCACTTTTACGTCACTTAAATTCCACACCGAAGAGAGTACACACCATGTTTATCTTTCTGGGTCTGGCTTACCATGGTGATGGGAGGCGGTATTTGCCCTGTGTTCTTTGAACAAATGCTCAGACACTGGCACCTGAGCTGGTAAACCTCCTCTCAAACAGATAACATCCAAGTGCTGTCACAGTGTCATTTATTTTTCTATATCAGAAGATCCGGTGGAGAGCTTATTCTCAATCGAGAACATCAGTGGCATATGCATGTTCATGACTTTGCTCTGAAGAGCAATGTGCTCTGTCATGGTATTGGGAGGGGGGGTTCTCTAGGGAAGAGCACTGATAGAATGAATGCATATACATATATGTTCATAATATATATTACAAAGGGGGGTTATTAGATTGGTTTACATGGTATGGACTGGGGGGGGGGGGTCCTAGCAAGCTCTCTGTATGTTGGAGAGGCTGGGAATCTGATGAGTACTCATTCCATGAGGCCGGATGCCTCAGCAGTGCCTTTCTCACACTGATGGCCTGGAGGAGTCCTAGAGAGACCATTGTCTTCAGCTCACAGTGGAAGGCTGAGGAAGCTGGGTTTCAATGGCACCAAGGAGCAGCAGCAGCAGTGAGATAGACACACTCAGCAGGAAGTGAAGGTAAGCAAGCCAGCCACGTAGCTCTTGCCTCACAACTCTTTACATCTGTGTCACAGAGGTGCTGTCCACTCTGGAGGAGGGTCTTCCCCACTCAGTAGTCCTGCCCGGAAATGTCCTCACAGCCCAGCCCAGAGGTGTGTCTCTTACTTGATCCCAGCTTGACCCAATCAAGAAGACATCAAGAAGAACCCTCACAGGGTGTTAGCTTCTATATGGTTCAAAAGGAAGTCAGAGTATAAGGGATAAACATGTGGAAAATGCAAAGGAATTGAATCTCTCCCCGATTCTTCCTGGAAGGTAAGGGATATATATATATATATATATATATATATATATATATATATATATATACATACACATATATGTGTGTGTGTGTGTGTGTACCAGGTTTTTCCAGTTGGTAAGTTACCTTCTGAATTGATTAAAATCTGTTGCAAGCCCTTTAGTGTACTTTTTTTTCTCTAACTTCATGGTAATTAGCTTCATGGAATGTTGCCAAATGGCATATCTTTTTTTCTACTCTGAGCCCCTTTCTAAGCACTCCTGGGAATGTCTGAAATATGAGATAAGCACTCTTACCCCCAAAGTTTTATTAAAAAGTTTAATTAACACAAATGTCAAATGCCACATTCGCTGCCATTCAGCAGGTAGACTGCATGCACACGTGTGAGCTACCGATCAAATTTTAAACCCACTTCCCTCCACAACCACAGCTTGCTTGCTCTTCCTTAGAGGCATGAGATCCCTGGGGATGAACGCCACCTTCTTTAGCATTTTAAGTTCTCAGGACTCCTAATCCTACACACAGGAGCTTGGTTAAGGCTGATTTCCATCTTGACTTCTTCATTAATCTCTCTTCTCCACCCATACTGGTCCTACAATGTGGGTCCTCGGTCTTTTGCTGCCTTCTTGGAAGCCTGGCTAAGATGGGCTGGATTCGCTTGTATCTTTGGTCAAACTGTGGAGTTAGCTAAGGGTGGTTGCTCTCCAACAGCGCCAGCCTTTTGTGGGGGATGAGACTCTCAGCTTCACCCTTCTCCCCTCCAGCTGACAAATTTCTCTGTCTGATGGTGATACCTGAGACAGTGAAGGAGAGTGAGACAGCAAAGTGTTACATGCTGAGGCAGATGGGCCCAGGATCACTTTCAACTGTTTCTATTGGTCAAAGTAGATTTTAAGACCAACACAAAAACAATGGAGATACACAAGCTCACACCGAAAAACATGCAGAGCAGTGTGGGACGCTGGGGCCTTTTAACCCTACCTTAGCCTCAACCTCTGTCTGCTGGCAACAAGGCACAATCTTACAACTGTCCTAGTTTGAGGATTCCAGGAGCTAATTCTGAGATGATGATCAAGGGCAAGTGGTTTGTTGGCTCTGTTGGTGCTAAATAATAATAATAATAATAATAATAATAATAATAATAATAATAATAATAATAATA
>NW_026596095.1:18230058-18337968 GCF_907164565.1 Psammomys obesus | reverse complement strand
TAATAATAATAATAATAATAATAATAATAATAATAATAATAATAATACAGGGAAATAGGAAAGGGAAGGATAGGAGTAGTAAAGGGTTCAAACAAGTTGCAGCTGTGAGTAAGTGACGTCCATCCTGGCAGGGATGCTTGAGAGCCCGTACGCCTGGACAATAAGGGAGCCAGAGCTATCTCTCCAGCAGCTCCTCCCAGGCCATGACTGACAACTGCTTGGAGAGAATGTCAGCAATCAGCCATCTCCACCGCCTGCCCCAGGGACCCAGCGACAGCAGGATGGGTCATCACTAGCTGCCAAGATGCACCACATTTCCTCCCCTGCATCCTCGTGTAAAAGCCCTGTCCTTCTTCCCTCCGCTCTCACCCAGAGGCAGCCTCTGTATACCCCCTCCCCAATAAACCTCCCACGTGAGATCTGTCGCACGGTGTGACTTGATGGCAACTGTCGCTTGGATTGTAACAAGGGAGGCCCTTGTGTATAGATACAGCACGCCTGCTGAAGGAGCAGGATGGACTGCTGGTCAGACCGGGCCGTGCATTGAAGCAGTGGGGGCGAAAGGCCATCTTGGGCACTGACTGACAGTGTCCTGTTAACATCCACACTCCCACTGACCACTGTGCAGTCCACTAGAGCTCACCACTCAGCTAAACAGAACGCTCCCGTGTAAATCACGCGTTAAGCTGTGAGCAAATTCACTAACATCGAGGGACAACACCTCTCTCCATAACAGGTAACTCACAGGTGTGTTCTGAAGGTCGGGTAATGCATTCCTGGTGCCTCAGAGCTTCACAGTGCTGGGTGTTAAGAGCAAGACATTCTCGTTTCCACTCACTCCCTCCTCAGACATTTGAGTGGAAACAGCACTTTCTTTGGCCGTTTGTTTGGGTCACTTTTTCACTCCTTGGCTTTGGCCACCTCTCCAGGCCTCTATGGCAGCACCCCACCCCCAACTTCAAAGAGTGCAGATTTGAAGCAGCAACGGAACTGACAGTGATGGACCCCCTCGTCCCACAGCGGCACAGCGCAGCTCCCACGGGACGGTCGCCAAAATCAAAACACTGTTAAGATGTTAAAAGAGGAGAGACCCCAGAACTTCTGTTCTCAGACAACAGTGAGACTGAACTAGAAACTGGTTTCAGAGCGGGTAATAAAAGTTAGAGTAGAAGAAATCACTCAAATTGAAACCAGAGGATCAATGAGGAAAATCATGAAAACCAAAAGCTCTTTGAAAGAAATCACTAAAACTAATAAGTTCCAAGCTAGAAGAAGGGAGGCGGGGGTGGAGAGGAACCAGAAATGAAAGAATATAACACTAGATAACGTGGACTCAAAAAAAAAAACAAAAAAAAAACCAAGGACTTTACAACTTACTGAGATGATGGGGGAGGGGCGGGGAGGTTTAAAAAAAAAAAAGATGAAAAGCCTGCTATGCCGGTGCCTTTCATGATCTAGATGAAATGAACCAAGTCCTTGAAACACAAAATCTACCAAAGTTCACAAAAGAAGAAACAGGCCGCCTTACACACGTAGATGTATGTTTTGTTTTAAAAAATCTCTCTGCATGTCGTATGTTGTATGTGTGCATGTGTTCCGATGCATACACATATGGAGGCCAAAGGTCGATGTTGGGTGTCTTCCTGGATCACTCTCCACCTTGTTTTTTGAGACGGGGTGTTTCTCTGAACCTGAACTCCCCATATCAGCTACAGAGCCTGGCCGCCAAACCCCTGCGACCCACATATCTCCAGCTCCTGCCAACCCAGGCATTACAGACACAGGGCTCCATGCCTGGTTTAAACATGAGCGTTAAGGATCTAAACGCAAGGCCTCAGGCTTGCTAGGGCCTTGTTCATCTTCCCAGCTCCTATTAAAGACATTTAATAAATAATTGATTTCCTTCTGTTATGGTTTAGATGATTGTCGCACGGACATCCACAGGTTATAGACAGAAATGGCATGATTAGGAGTTGCTTTGGATCTTTTGAAAGCAGGGCCTTATGGGAGGACCTTGGGCCATTGCTAGCGTGCCAAAAGAGGGAAGTCTGTCCTCTCTCTTCCTGTTCTACTTCCTGGTCTATGTGGTACGTCGTTTGCTGTGCTACTTGATGTTATACACTCCCCTTATTAAAAGTTCAAAGCAAGGCTTTCCTGAGAACCTCCAGAACTGCCAACTAAGTTAAATTTTTCTCTTTATAAGTGAACTGCCTCAAGTATTTTATTACATTAATGGGAAGCTAATGCAACTTATGTGCTGGTTTCTTCTCTCACCGTTGTGACAAAACACTCAAGAAAGAAAAGGTTTATTTTGACAAAAAGCTACAAAAACTGTTCAGCTAACACCATACTCACTGAGGAAAATTAGCAAATAGCTTTCCCGATAAAATCAGGCAGAAGGCATGGGTGCCCTTCTCTGTTCACCATGGTTCCGCTACTGTGATAAGACAAGAACAAGAAGTAACGTGCATGAGGATTGGAAAAGACAGAACTCTATCTGTTCATAGATGACATGATTGTCTACATGGACAGTCTGAAAGGATTACCAATAAAAGACCTGAAACTAACAAGAGATTGCAGCAAGATTTTAGGATAATACGCAAAAAATCAATTGCTCTCCTATAAACAAGGGGAGCAGAAAAGAAGCAGAATTTGAAGCTAGAGACACAGCACATTTACATGAACACCCCCCCAGATTACTTAGGCATTAAATGTAATATATGTGTGTGTATGGATATGTATATATGGATACATATATATATATAATTTGGTATCTATATGATGAAACCCATTTAATGAATGAAACACTTTGATGAATGAAATCAGAGGAATTAAATAAAGGAAGAGACTTTTTATGTTCATGGATAAGAAGATGCAATATTGTTAGTATATCAGATCTCAAACCAAACTATGCATTCTGTGCAAGGCCAATCGAAACTATCAAAGACCTAAAGATTTTTCCAAAACATACAAAGAGTGAGTAGAAGTCACTGATAAGAAAACAACTCAATTTTAAATAGAAGTCAAAGACTTCAACAACTACCTTACCAAAGCAGGTATATAGATGACATTGACCATGTGAACAGATGTTCCATGGCCTACAATATTAGCAAAATGTAGATCAAAACAGCGAGGCACCGACACAGGCAAGAATGGCTAACTTCAAGAAATTCATTGAAACACCAGATGCTGACAAGCTTACACTTGCCGCTGTGAGTAAGTGACGTCCATCCTGGCAGGGGTGCTTGAGAGCCCGTACACCTGGACAGTAAGGGAGCCAGAGCTATCTCATTTTGCACACTTGATGGTGCAAAATTATTTAAGCCAGCGCTTCTCCAACTATGGCTCATGATCCCCTGAGGGTCAAATGACCATTTCACAGGGATCGCCTAAGACCATGGGAAAACACGGGCATTTACATTACAATTCATAACGGTAGCAACCTTACAGTCATGAAACAGTGACAAAGATAACTTTATGGTTAGGATCACTACCCCACGAAGAACTGTATTAAAGGGTCTCAGCATCAGGAAGGTTGAGAACCACTGGTTCTTTAAGCACCTGGAAGACAACTTAGCAGTTGCTTATGACACAAAACATGTTCTGGCCTCGCAACCAAATAGCTGTACTCCTTCAGATAATATAAAACTGAAAACATATTTACATAGACCCCAATAGATTATGCTTAGCACAGCTATTCTTAGAATTGCCAAAATGAGGACACACCAATGTGTCAGTAAGTAGCGAATACCTACTTTGTGGTAAAACCAAACGATAGAATCTCTTTTAAAAGATTTGCTTTTATGTGCATTGAAGTTTCTCCTGCAAGTATTTCTGTGTGAGGGTGTCTGATCCCATGAAACTGGAGTTACGGACCGCCATGTTAGTCCTGGCAACTGAACTGGGTCCTCTGGAAGAATAGCTGGTGCTCTTAACTGCTGAGCCGTCTCTCCAGCCAAACAATAGAATCTTATTCATTACTAAAAAGCATTCAGCTACCAAATCAAGAAAGACGGTAGATACTTCAACACATACTCCTAAGTAAAACGAGCCAAGTTGGCAGAGAGTGCCTGGACCCGTGTATGATAACCCAAGAGTATGACGTCCTGGGAGAGACAGATGTGTGGACACAGTGAAATGATGAAAGGCGGACTTGATAGAGGCCGTGATTGACTAGATGGAAAGCACAGGATTTTTAGCACTGAAGATATTCTGCGCCATACTATAATGGTGGACACACATCAGTAGGCATTCTTCCAACTGCATCGAACGCACAGCCAAGACAGAAGCCTGGAGGCTGGAAAGATGGCTCTGTGGCTAAGAGTGCTTGCTGCAGATAGAGTTTGGTTCCTAGCATGCAGACTTACTGACACACGACAGCCTCTGACTGCTTCTCTGAGGGATTTGATGCCCTTTTCTGGCCTCCATTAGGACTCACACATGTGCACATAAATACGTATAGCTAGACACACATAAACATAAAAAAAAACCTCTTTAACAGAGAAACCGCCTTAACTAAACCCCATACCTGTGGATGGTGTGTCAGTGTAGGTGGATGCTGATGGAGCGAAACGGGAGGCTGTGGCTGTGCATGGAGCAAGATACACTACTTTCTATTTGATTTATCTATGAACTTAAAATTGCTGTAAAAAATTTTTGAGGAAAAATAAGGTAAGGAGAGAAGAGGAGGTAAGAGGGAGAGAGGAAGGAAGAGAGAAAAAAGAAGGAAAGGAAAAACGAAGACAAAGGGGACCTAGGAAGATGGCTGAGTCACAGAAGCTCAGCAGACAGTGGGGAAGGGTGACTTAGGACACAAGCCAACCTACCCTAATAGGTAAGCTCCAGGTTCAGTAACAGACCCTGTCTCAAAAAATAAAATGGAGAGAGGATAAGGAAGACACCCAAGGTAGACAGACCTCTAGCCTCCTCACTCAGGTGCCTATGTATAACACATGTGCGCACCCATGAATGTGTATACACACACACACACACACACACCCATACACATACACTCACAAGAAAGAAGACAACAAGAAAGGAGGGAGGGGAAAGAAGGGAGGAAAGGAGAGAGGAAAAGAGGGGGGAGGGAGAGAGAGTATGTCTTTACAAAGCTAGATATTACAGCAGCTTGATAACACAGGAAGTGATCTGGCATGCAACTTTCTTCCCTCGGGCTGGACCAGCTCTTACCAAATGCTTGCAATGGAAAACCGCCCCCTCCTGTGTGCAAACAGCATGGAATACTGGGAATCCACAGCAGCCCACACACATTTGATGACATTGTGCTTTCCTCTGAAGCCACTCCTTCCCTCTTCCTGGAGGGCTTCCAACCAATGATTATCTTGTTTGTTCTTTACCGAGGGGTGACCTTTCATGGTGGGTAGCAGTTTAATGAAATCGTAAGGTTGAAATAGAATTCCCTTCGTCTTTGAAGTCTGTGCTTCAGACTTTCTGCTCCTTTGCCAAAAACCCAAAGTGCTGCCCTGGATAGGAGGGTAAGGTCAGGGTGGGTGCCAAGTACAGGAGCAGAGCCTGGTCACTGGGCAGGTTGTCCCGCTGTGAGGGGCCTTGTGTGTTCCACTACCCACGGGTTTCATTCCACTCCACAAGTGTAGCCAGTGTCCTTAGAGACCTTGTCTTCAGGAGGGGCAGGACAAATCTCTTTAATAGAAGCAAAACCTGCAGGGCGCTTGAGGGGACTAGGGGAGCTGGTCCTTGGGCCTAAGCAAAACCCATCCCGTTCTATGGCAGTATTTGAGAAGTCTATTTTTGTTCTTGGTAAGAAAAAAAAAAAAAAACCCCACAAAACTAGCTTTTCCATGAAAACTATTGTATTTGTTTTCTCGTATTTTCTCAGCATACTCATAGCAGTTTTTCCTTGTAACTGTATTTTATTTTGCTTCAAACACTCTGAAAACATCATTAATTGTGAAAACAATGTTGTGCCTCAGCAGCACCTTCTATGTAAACACATGTAAATGGAGTATGTGGGGCTACAGGAGCTCTTCTCAGTTTGAGTTTGGGGTGCAGAAGGGGTGCCTCTTCTCATCTTTAGGTACCTGTTTATAATCTGTCCTCATAAGAAAGCAAGAATGCCTTTAGCAATTAACAAAGCTTTTCTTCTACTCCCTGATTAAGGATGAGGCCTGTGTAAATGTCTTAGGAGAGATAGCATCAGTCTTAAACTCGCGTGGATTTACAGATGATGGACACCGTACAGCTTGATTATATTGAGTGCACACAGGGTACCTCTACTAAGGAGAAGGAAAGGAGGAGGGAGGGTGCCTATCATTCTTAAGACCACATCTTCTATGTGTCCGTCTTGTGTTTTGTGAACCCTTTAACAGCCATCTGCTTCCTCCATTTTCAAAAAGCAACACTGACTTCCGGCAACCCCCGAAGATGGGTACAAGTCGTACATGATGCTCACTGGTGAGATGCCCCCTTGAACGGAGCACCTTGAAACAATTTCATCTGCTGATGGTTGGGATAGGCACAGATGCTAACATCACACCCAGGAGTTAGTTCAGCTGCAAGCCTTGAGGGTCAGCCGTCCCATCTGCCCTCCAATGGCAGCAATGGGGGATCCACAGAGCAATTCTATGGCACTGTTTAGACACTCCTGGCTGCAAGTCATCCCTTCATAAACTGAGTCTAGCTGCCATGCATCATTTTGTCCATGAGAGACTGACTGATAGAGCATTGTTTTAACAATTGAATTCCACTGTGGACTTGCTTTGATTCTGTCAATACTCAACTGACTTTTCACTCTGTTGAAATTCCTACCAGGCTCTTCAAAAAAAAAAAAAAAAAAAAAAAACCACAGCCATTTCTCTGTAGAGATGGACCCCTGAGTCCTGAGGATTGATGTGGTCCTTTTAAAAATTATAAATAATTCTCTCTGATACATAACTTTCTGAGTTCAGAGGATTGGTGCAACAGAGGAAGGACAAAAATAAACCCAAGTTTTGAATACTAAGTTAGGTTGCCTGACCTACATTGTAGTCACCCGTAAGGTTTCTGTATGTTTTAGAAGAAGCAGGCTTGGTGTATCTGTGTAGCAGGCAAGCTGGTGCTTCCAAAAGTCCTGCTCAAACAGTGGTTTTTGACCCTGGCCACACACTAGACTCACTAAGAACTTTTAGAACTACCAACCCCAGGTCCCACCTTCAGGAACTCCACTTTAGCATTGATTTGCACTGGGGAAGGGGAAAACATATCTTTAAAAGTTGCCAAACCAATTCTAAGACGATGGTTAAAACCTCAGTATGAATGTGAATCCCAGTCATAAACACAAGGAATTTCAGTGGTGATATCGATACGGAGGAAATCAGGGGGGTCCCTCTTGGGGTTCTCATTAACAAACGAATTTAAAAACAGACTCCAGTAGAAGCTCAAGGACAATTTTATTAGCCAATAAAAGAAAAAGCTCAGAGCAGGCAAGCCATCAATCTCAGCAACTTACAGGAGGAGAATGGACTAGGGAAGGCTGTTAAGAAGGGTTAATCTAGCCCAGTGGTGCCATACACCTTTAATCCCAGCACTTGGGAAGCAGAGGCATGTGAATCTCCAGGAGTTCCAGGCCAGTCTGCTGTACAGAACAAGTTCCAGGACAGCCAGGATTACACAGGAAAATGCTGTTTCCAAAAAAAGAAAAAGCAAAGGAAAACAAAACAAAAGGAGGCATGAAGATCAAGCCACCGCACGGCAAGGAAGGACGCATTAGAGATAAAGTGAGCATGCCCAAAGCACCAGAGAAAGCATGCTTAGAAATAGAAAGATGACAGGCAATGTGCTCCTCTGACTAAGTCAGAGAGACTCACAAAGCTGCATGGCCATGGCCCTTTACATTACTGTACTGTGGGCAGGAATTCTGGGAATGAAAAGCACAACATCCCATTAAAAGGGATAATTATTCTGTCTCTTTAGTGAGGCTTACTGTGAGCCTGCTTTCCTAGGGTGGTCCTGCCTCACGGTGGAGTGACCCCTTAGCCATGTCCCTGATGCTGTCCAGCTGAAAAGCTGAGTCTCCATGCTGGCCAGAGATTTCATTCTCTTGATGGGAAGGAAATCATTTCTCCCACGGGCCTTTACTGCTGCTGTGTCAATATTGTTTTGACAATTGATCACATCATTACATAGAAATAGTTCAGTTTATATACTGCATATAAATATATACTTTGTATGTATTATATATACATGAAAATATGTATTAAATAAATGGCCTGCCACTTAGAGTCATAGAAGAGCCCTACCCTGTCCAGGCAGCCTTCACTTTAGTCTAGGAGGCTCTGAGCTGCTTTTCCAGATGTGTGGCATAAATGCGTGTGTTGATTGGAACCACGTGACTTAGGTACTGCCTCCTCAATAGAATCTGCAACAATGTATTTAAGGATGAAAGGATCAACTGAGAAACAAACATACTCTGTCGGATCCATTTGATACTTCTTTACAAAAAGTCACTGCACACACACACACACACACACACACACACGTGCTCACACCCACACCAGAGTAGTTTCCATTAGCGGCCAGTGTGAACTAGAACGCCAGGAGGTGGCAGGTAAGGGGGGTGGGGAAAGTCATGGAATGGCATAGATGTCACCCTGCTCTTCAGGCTTCAGCGTTAATCAAAGCATCGGGAAGATTGCCCAGGAATTGAAAAGCAGAGGCGAAATGGCCCAAGTGGAGATGATTGCTCGCTGTGGGAGTTTGAATGAGAATGACTCACATGTTTGAATACTTGGTCTCCAATTGGTGGAACTTTAGGGGAGGGATTAGGAGGCGTGGCCTTGTTGGAGCAGGTATGTCACTGGGGGTGGGCTTTGAGGTTTCAAAAGGCTTGCGCCATTCCCAGTGTATGCTTATGAATTAAGTTGTGAGCTCTCAGTTTGTCCTGCTTGTTCTTTGCTCCACCATCATGGACTCTAATCCCCTGGAATCATACACCCAATTAAAGGCTTCCTGTTATAAGTTGCCTCTGTAATAGTGTTTCATTACATCAATAAAAAAGAGTAAGTAACACACCATCAAAGCAATAGTACTGAAGAGCTAGAACTAAGCAGTAAAGGCTCATCACACCAGGTCAAATTAACCCAGGCACAGATGTGATTACAAGAATGGCAAGCAAGTTACTGAGGCCAGGCAGGCTGAGCGAAGAGACTTAACTACACAAAAAAAGACCTGAGTTCCTCCAGAAGGGAAGGGTGGGGATCTGCAAGGTTGGAAAGGAAGGCTCAATTCCATCTAACTCTGAACCGAAAGCTTATGCAGGACGACAGAAGCATGAGGCTGGCCCTTACAGTTCTGTGGCTGTGTCCTGGAGACAGCTGAGCCACAGCGTGTGGAGACAAGTGAAACACTTCCTCACGACGCTCCTGGGGAGGTCCATCCTCTGTGAAAGCTCCTGCTCGCTCTCTTTTGCCTCCTGGCCCTGTCCGCTGCCCCTCTCGGCACCCATCCACTGGTCACGTCCAGTCCTGGTGGCTATAGAAAGGCCGAAGCACTCTCAGGCGCTTCCTCTGCAGCTGCTTCAAGTTCAGTCCTTTGTGCTTTCAGAACCTAAGCTTCTGCCACAAGCAGTCCTGTTTGCTATTTTCAAAATCATTTGCAAAGCTGTTACATAATGCTTTTATGAAAAAAGGACAAGTCATGAGGTGAGCTAGAGGGAAAACCTGAATGGGAACGTTACTTATGAGGAAGATGAAGTACAATATCCACTGAGAAATAGACAAATGAAGCAAATGAAAATGTAGAAACAGACTCATGGAAATATGGAAATATCTGTCATGACAAATGTGGTATCTAAACGGTGCTGGGGAAATTAGTTTACTTAAGAATCGGGATAATTTATTAATCAAGTATAGAAATATAGATTCCTAATTTCTGTTTGGATTAGCCATTGTGGACAAGGGGAGTTGACTTTCTTAGGACCTGTAAGGTCATCAAGTCTTAGCAACAGTCTGCACTATGTTAATGCTTGCGTTTAAAATAAAGCAGGAAACAGCAACGGTTAACTTAAAATAGGAATGTGACAGGAAATGAGAGCACACGCCTATAATCCCAGAGGCTGGAGTGAGAAGATCATGAAGTGAAGGTGATCTAGCAACCTGGGGGTCAGCTTGGGTTATATGGAAGGACTCTGTCTCACAAAAGCAGGAGGAGAGAAAGGAGCAGGAGGACAGGAATATGATAAATCTGAGATAGGGACTTCTTTGCTTATACTCTTGTGCCTTAGCTCAAGATGATTACTTAAAACACACACACACACACACACACACACACACACACACACAAAAGCACACGCTGTTCAAGGAAACTGGCCAACAATCTCAAGACAAACAACGTCATGACTCCTAGAAATATTGGCTAAGCTTATTTTAAGGCTTCCATATGGCTTCTGAAAAAAAAAGAAAGAAAACTGAACGGGTCAAATACAGCAGGACTGCCCTCCCGACACCATGCCAGTTACTGGCTGGGAGCAGAGCCACAGTGATCAACCGTATGAGGCCATTATGGGATGAAATTTATTGAAGGAACAGAAAGCCCTGAGGCTCTCATCTGAGATTTCAGCCACCACTGTCTCCTGCTTGCACGTATGCACGTGGTATTGTGGGGTCCTAGGAGTGTAGAATACAGAGAATGTAGAAAGTAGGTCAGCTAGCCCCTTTCTGAGTCATGCTGTATGTTGTAGTGGGACTGTTCAGGTACTCTAAGTAACCCCAAGAAACTAGCTGGTACAGTTGGATAGAATGGTTTCTTTTGTCTGCTGGTGTCCTGCCTGGAGTGTGTCTCCCAAGGAAAAGTAACAGAATGCTGGTTATCGGCAAACCAGGTCAAGCCTGAGGCTGGGCCAGTGTAGTCAACAAGATTCAGTGGCATAGGCAGGTTCACGGCTTACACATTGGCCTTGGCTCTTTTCAGGCTACAAGAGTGGGATTCAGGAGTTGCAAGGAAGATCCCTTGATCCACACAGCCAAACCTTATTTGGTACCTGACTCTTCCAAGAAAAAAAAAACAAAAACAAAAACAAAAAACTTTTATACTTTTTATAGACCACATCTTTCAAATGTAACAAGGGACTAGGGTGGAGGTGGAGTAGCCAGAGGGAGAAAGCTTTAGGTCTAGGAAAAGACCAGAAGCAGCCTGGTCTCTAGATGGGGATCTACTCCTGTTAACTTGGGCTGACATTCTCCAGCCTCATAAATAAGATTCTGGGTTTCTAACAGTGGCTTATGCATGGCCATCCTCTGGTCCTCTTTGCAGACTGCAACTCTAGAGTGGCCCCAATGGATTAGAAAGAAAGCAACATGAAATTTGTCATACGCTGTTACATTTCATCTTAAAGAATATTTCTTCTTCTTTTTCTTTCTCTTCTTCTTCTTGTTCTATAAAGCTTGTTGCAAAGGGGGGAGGGGGTGCAATAAGGCAAATTAAAAAAGCTGGATTTCTCCAAGCTGCGCAAGGATGAGAAATGAAACTGCTCTTAATGCTTATCAGGACTTTATTTTAACTCTTCACACAAATCAGTTATCTGACTGTTTGCCGTGGTGAGACAATTGCATGTATATGCATTTTTTTTCTGTGTGTGAGAATTTAATTTTTTACAACCTGCTGTGTTTTTCAGGCCCTTTAACTAATAGGCTTTTATCACCTTATGATTGCCTAATTTTCTCTTAATTGCTTTATGACAATACAATTTATTTCGATCACTCCCACCCTGCGGTTTCACTTCCTAATGAAGGACTTAGGAATTTGCATGTGCTACTGTGCACTGGCTTAATTTTTCAAACCTTCTTCTTCCTCAGAAGCAGAGGAAGAAAATTGCAGTTGAAGGAGCAGCACAGGTCTTGTGCTTTCCTGGACAGGGGCATCTTTCATCATGTCGTAACATTTCTCCTGATTGACAGCCTGTATGCTCACCTGCCACAAAGTTCTTTTGGTGACTTTGTGAGTTGTATACACAGGCAAACATTTTATATGAAGAAAGCAAGCCGGCCAAGGCCATTTCAAGGCACAGAGTTCCTCTCTGGGTTTCTGATTTGTACCATAGCTCCATGCACACAGTGTTTATTGGATTTGTTAATTTGGATTAAGTGAAAGTGTTCATTGTTGTAGGGGTGGGGCAAATAAATTCAGAGCATATTTTCGAAACAGCCATTTTTTTAAAAATTAAATTTACATAGTTAAAGATTCTGACAAATCATTATGGAAGTAGAACTAAGGACTGGGACGCAACCCGATGGGAAAGCACTTCCTAGCATGCACCCATGAGCCCTTGGCTCAATCCTCAGCAAGGTGGGAAAAAAAACAAACAAAGAAACAAACAAACAAACAAACCGGAGAGTAAAGATGGCTGTCTTCTGAACTAACTCAGTCCAGGTCAGCAAATCTCCAGTACGTCACTAGTACCGACCTGGGTGTACTTCTTAATGATAGAAATCACAGGAAGTGAAATCTAGTCAGCCCAGACAGGAGCTGTTAAAATGAGATCATAAGCATGCCTCATGCAACAGATAACAATGCAAACTTCTATCAACCATGTTGATGATTTGATTGATAGTGGCTGCCATCAATTGTGAGATTCCGCTTTGTGTCACATACTTTATATAATTTTACCAACCTTCCAGCAGATTTAATAAGGCAACCTTCATTCTCATTTATAACTTGCACTGACCAAGGTTTGGTAAATGAGAAGTGGCAGGGCCTAGGTTCAAGATCCAGATATTGTAACCATAAAGCACACATGTGGTCCCTCGTTTAAAGCTTTAGTTGCCCCTAAACCCTCGTGCTGGTGGAATAGAAGCAGGATGTTCTCCTTTTTACAAATAAAGACAGGGTGTGGGAGGGAAGTGGCGTCATTCTGGTACCCAACCTCGTAGCAGATTGATTCAGGCAAGCTGGGCCTCCCAATTCCTGAGCCTGCATTCTTTTGGAAAAAAAAAAAAAAAAGAAGAAGAAGAAATGGCTTTTAATAGGAATTTGTAATCATACTGGAAACTTCAGTGTAAAGCATGCTTGTGGTTCAAGGTACAAACACCAGGGTTCCCTCTGGCTTGGTGGTGCCCAGCAAGGGAGAAGAGGCCTCCTCCTGGTTCCATGACTGCTCCTTTACTCAGTGGCCTTGGACAAGCGGCTTCACCTCCTAAGACCTGTAAAATGACGAGGTTCAACCAGAGTCCCCACATTTTCTTCCATATCTGTGGGGTGTGATTTTGTGGCCTGTGTCTGTGTAGTATGACCATTAGCCAGGAGGCCTGGAGGTGTAATATCTACCTGCCTAAATCATATCTATATAGACAGAATACAGGGATTGCATCTATTACATTTATAATAGTAATGGTGCTTGGAAGAATTGAGTCTCTGCCTGTGATTTGCCAGTGAACATAGGCTATAGAGACAAATACCTTCAGATAATTCAGGTCAAACTGAACTTTGATTGCAAAGATAAAATGAAAACGGGAGGTGCCATTTTAAGAGCTAAAGGAGTATATATCTCTGTAAACAGCTGCAAAGGAATGAGAAGATGGCTCTGTGGCCAAAGTGTTTGCTGTGCAAACATGAGGGCCTGAGTTTGGGTCCTCGGCTCCCCAAAACAAGCTGGATCAGGTTTTGTAGCACACACCTGTACTCCCCAACTGAAGAGCTAGAGACCCGTGGATCCTATGGGCTCACTGGCCAGTTGTTCTAGCCAATACAGTGAGATCCAGGTTCAAGGTGAGACCCTGCCTCAAATGAAAAGGTGGAAGAGTGAAAAGGAAGACATCTGACATCAAACTCTGGCCCACATGCGTACATACGGACAAAGTGCACCCCCACACACACGTGCACTCACACACGAGAATTGCAAGATTAATGTTGCTTTCATGAGCACAGGAGTTACTAATCATCCTACTTTGCCCTATTTGTAAATCATAGATAGCATTACACCAAAAACTCCTATTCTCCTGATGATATTAGAATTTTGACGTTACCACCACGGCACAAAGGTAGCATATAGAAGGTACTATTGCTGTCTTAATTCGGGCACAATTTAATACTTACTTTTATTGAGCATTTATATATGTTGTTGGAGCTTTTATATACTCAGTTGTTTGGTTGACTTGCTTCTTTTTCTTTTCTTTTCTTTTTACATTTTTTAAATTTATTACAATTTATACACTTTGTATCCCAGCTGTAGCTCCCTCCCTCTTCCCCTCCCAATCCCACCCTCCTTCTTCTCCACCCATGCCCCTCCCCCAGTCCACTGATAGGGAAGGTCTTCCTCCTCTTCTCTCTGACCCTAGCTTATCAGTCCTGTTGGCCGAATTGTCCTCCTCTGTGGCCTGGTAAGGCTGTCACCTCCTCAGGAGGAGGTGATCAAAGAGCCAACCACTGAGTTCATGTCAGAGACAGTCCCTGTTCCCATTACTAGGGTACTCACTTGGACACTGAGCCACCATGGGCTACATCTGTGCAGGGGTTCTAGGTTATCTCTATGAATGGTCCTTGGTTGGCGTATCAGTCTCACAAAAGACCCCTGTGCCCAGATTTTTTGGTTCTGTTGCTCTCCTTGTGGAGCTCCTGTCCCCTCCAGGTCTTTCATCTCTCCCTACTTTCATAAGATTCTCTACAGTCTGCCCAAAGTTTGACTATGTGACTCAGCATCTGCTTTAAAACCCTGCTGGTTAGAGTCTTTCAGAGGCCCTCTGTGGTAGGCTCCTGTCCTGTTCCCTGTTTTCTCCCTCTTCTGAAATGAGGATTGATCATCTTCCCAGGGTTCTCCTACTTGCTTAGCTTCCTTAGGTGTACAGATTTTAGTATGTTTATCCTCTATCATATGTCTAATATACATTATAAGTGAGTATATGCCATGTGCGTCTTTCTGCTTCTGGGATACTTCACCCAGGATGATCCTTACTATATTCTACTATTTGCCTGCAAATTTCATGATCCCAACAGTTCCAAGAGAAATCAACACTGTCAGCATTTTGTATTAATGAAGTCAGGTCGCTTAAGCTTGAGGACTATATATCAACATGACCACACGGGCCAGCAAGCTGTAACACCAGAATTTGATCCCAGAGTAGGGCCATTGGAACACAGGCCTGCAGGTGGAGTATTCATCTTGCGCCTGGGAAAGACCACGTGACAAGGTGGCACATGATTCCTGGAGTTGAGAAGCCGTCAGGATGTCATGGGGTGGGGGGGCTGAAATCACTAAAGGCAGAATGAGCACGACCAAAGGGCAGAATTGGGGCCTGTGTTTCAACTGAGGGTTTAAAGAAAACAGGGAGGGGGGAGAACAACCAGGGAGGTGTGACAAAAAAGATAAAAAAACACAGAGTGGAAGATAAGTGGTAGAGGAGCATTGGGGGTAGGTGGATCCCCTGGAGCTCAGCGAAGATCACTGTGTGATGATCAGAGTCCCAGTGATGAGTCTAGAGTGTTCAAGGAAAAGCTAACCCCTATTTAAGGAACAACATAAAGGCGGTACCAGCAGTATTCAAGGGCACGACAGCGGTTGACACTAAGCTACAACAAAGTGCCTGGTGCTGGTATAGGCTGTAGCTACATGGGGACAGTCCTGAGACAAGGGTATATCACTATGGCTCTCAGGTGACATGAGGAACCAAAACACAGAGAAGTAACTGAGGAAGCGTCCACATTAGTGAGAGGCAGGGTCAGGATTTGAACCCTGGTAGTCGGAATCACAGCATTTTTGTGTTCACTACCACTTTCTGGAGAATTGTCATTCATAAAGACAAAATGCTTGTCGGCCTTGCTGGATGACTACATAATCTGTTTCCTTAATACCTTAAATTTGTGATTTTGAAATCCCTTTAAAAAAAAAAAAAACACCTATCAGGTCGCATAATTAACGAAATAGTCTCTTACATTATTAAACATCTGTAAGTTCTCAGATACCAACCGAGTCACTTCAGAGTCTACTGTCCCAGTGGAAACAGATTTAGTGGGGCAAACACAGAGCAATAGTAGAGGAGCTGCTAAAAAGAAGTGACATGTCCAGTCTGTGTGAGATCCATATCCCTTAATATACTCCTATTTTGTAAACCGTGGTTGACAAGCAGTGAAACACAATCCCGAGTACCACATTAAAACAAAACCATAAAGACCATGTTTGGTCGCTGGAAGAAAGTGGAGCTGTTATCGGTCAGAAGTGATGAATGATACAGACGAAGGCCTAAGACTCGGCCTTCAGCCATAGGCGCAAATCTGAAGCAAGGAAGTGGGGCCTCCTGGATGGCCTGCTGGAGCCGTGGGATAATGAGGCTGGCTTGTGGCCACAGCTGTGGGTTACTCCAGTCCCCGAACCCACAAGTACCACCGCGCCTTGAGGCAGCCTTCAATTTCAGAAGGGCACAGAATCAAACAGACAGCAATTAGTGTGGCAGAGCCTTGAAAAGGAACCTATCACTGGCATGGGGAGTCTGTCTGCAGAAAGGCAGCAGCGTTTCCTTATTTGTGGAGAGAAGCAGCAGGAACAATTAAAAAAGTTTCAAATCGAGTGCAATTCCTTTCAAGTTGGGTTTGGTGAAATATACATAAATTTCATATCGGAGCCTTAGCTCAATCCTGCGCTGTTTGTTTGTTTTACAGAACACTGCTTTCATCTTCGAGGAAGATGTCATAAAAGCACATTTCAAAAATTACCATTGGCACCCAGTTTCCTATTTGATTATGTTCTGGCACACAGCCCTGCCAGTAATACAGAGCCTCTATTTGGGTCGCTCCAATTGGAAGATAATCGCCTGTACCACCTACCTTTCAACACCCCCAACCCCCATGCAGCAGCAGTCTCGGATCTTGGAAGCCACAAGGAATAACTCAAACTATTTAAGAAAGTCGGTACTTTCCATTTTAGTTTACCCCAGGCAAACTCATCGGGGCCCCCTTGAAACAGCGACACCCAGAGCACCAGGAGTCAGAAGCACCAGATACCAATTACAAGCTGGGAGCTAAATGCCATAATTAACGAGAGATACACTTTAATCTAAAATGAGTCAAAAATGTTGCTGGATAAAGAAAAAAGTAGAGTGAAACTCCGTAATTATAATAAATTGTGCTGGTTTCCCCACCTATCGAACAACAAAGGTGGCCGGTGTCTTTGGGATTCCGTAGTCAAACATTTTACAATTAACACTTGACTAAAATAAAGGGCTTGACTGCAACAATAAACAAGCCAACCGTGCGCTTGAACCTCAGAGCCTGATGCAAACCAGTGGCCTCCACTTCGAATCAATTTCAAATGGACCCTTAAAGCCAGGATTACAGATACATCCCCTAGTTACCATTCTGATAAAATGTGTCTTTCATGCCTATTTTTCTCACATGCAGGTTCCTTGTTCCCTTTGTTCTTTTCGGATGATTCAATGGCTAAAAATAATTGGATTTTTTTCCCTGACATGGTCTTTTGAGCTTCTCCTGGAAGTCTATTAATTTCAACAAATTTCTTTGCAGGGGCGGGGCCGAGGAGAAATCAATCCTACATGCACTGGCCATTCATGAAGGGCAATGCGTAAGTCCCTTTGACGACAGATACGGAAAAGAAAAATATCATCATGCTAACAGATGTGATGGTTTGTTTTTCTTTATCTTGGTAAAGATTCATGTGTACATTTGGGGAAAGATGAGACAGGCAGAGGAAACACAGAATCATTCTCTGGTCATTTTAAAAAGCTTCTGCCAAGATGAGGGCATTAGGAATGGGGAAACGGGCTAATATGCAAAGGGCATTGGGATTCTAAAGTGACACGTCAAGGTTAGATGCCTTTCTGTAATCCTGGCTGCTGGAACATTTATCTCCACAGCTTCATCCAAGAGCTTGCTCCAGACAAATGCAAACAGGAGCGCAGTCTGGAGACCAATTACAAATCACCCTTCAGATGCTTTTAATCCTTTTGTTTCCACTTCTAATCAAAATAAGGATTATTTTTTTTTAAGACACAGAAAGAGAGAACATATAAACAGTTTAAATCTTCAGCTAAAAAGAAAGAGCTTGAGAGCTGTCTCTCTCCCTCAACCCTTTAAGCCCCAATGACCTCCCTTCCCCATGGTTCTGAGAAGTGCTCAGAGGAGCAAAGGCAGCTCAGCGGACGGGAACACAGAATGGTTTGCAACTGACTGATTCAGAACCTAAAAGCAAGCTCTCACTCAAACACCAACTCAGCTGAGAAGGAAAATGGATGGAACAGTCTGTTATTTGTTGCTGTGTGAGAGATGATGATGATGATGGTGATGGTGAGTATCATCTCTTCCATACTTTTTATATACCAGGCATACCACACTTCCCCACACACACCCAGCAGCCATTGTAGGAGTTCTGTACGGTATTTCCGCAGAGACCAATTTGCAGATAACTTGCCCAAAAGTCATGTGCCCAAAACACGCTGGAGGCAGGAACCTGAGACCTCAGGCAATGTATTGTAAGATTTTAAATTAGAAGTACTATCTTAACATCTTTGAACCTCAAAGGGTCCCAGAGGCGTAACTCTGAGATGCTCTGGTCTTATCAGATAGGTCCCTCCGGTTCCTCATCTGGCCCTCAACCCAGCAGGAAACGCTTCCTTCCTGTCTAGTCATCCTGTGACCTGGACTGACTGCGCCCTGCCCTTCCCTTCCCTCAAACTACTGGGTTTCACTCTCTACCTGATTGCACAATTGTTGAAACAAGCCCGTCTCAGCCCCTCATGGCATATCACCCCCTGGTACTCCAAAGCTTGCCTTCCACAGTCCCTTGGATCTTTCTGCTCCCAAACGCAGCCCCGCATGGCCAATGTGCTATGTGGTGACTTCCTATCCTGGGGACTGTGTTTGTAAGTGGCTAAAAAGCTGCTTTTCATTTCCTCTGCCTAGCGGTGGGTGCCTCGTGGCCCCTCATCTTGTTCTAGTTAGGGAAAAAGATTCATCTTTGACAAAGTGAGTAGGGATAGGTCAGAGCAGGCAAGCAGCTAGAGTCTCCGAGACCCTCTCTGCTGCCTGCCCAGACTCTCTGAAACCAGTCAAGAAAGGAAAAAAAAAAAAAAGTGGAAGGAGCTGTCAGCAGGCTGGGCCTCTTCCCAGGCAGGCTGCCTTCTTTAGCATCTTCTGTTTCAGAGCTGTGCACCCTAGGGCTGATGCCATCACCTAAGAGGCAGAGGGGCCAATAGGAGAGCCGGTGTTGGTATGGTGAAAGCTGGGGCTGTTGAAATTGTGGCTCTGAAGCAACCCCATCATGAAGCCAGATGCTAGTTTCAAACTAACAAGGTCATTTCCTTGGGCAGATCTGGCATCGAGCTGGGAGGTCCACAGTCAGTCACAACCACACCCCCACCCCCTTGCTTTTATGAGAAGGAAGAAGCCTTCAGAGTGTAGCAACATAGTCCTTACTGTAGCACCTACATGGATGACAATGGGGATTTTAGCAGCTGAGTTGGATGTCAGGTACATCCTGGGCCGGGCAGCTGTGAGTAAGGTCAGCACTTGGAGAGTCACTAAATGAGAACTGTATGTGTCTCGGGTCGAGTATCAGATAGGCATTTGCTAGCTAGGTGAACTTGACAAGTACTTAATGTGTTTGGGCCACCGTTTTAGACCTGAATTGTGGCTTACAAGACTGCTATGAAGATCGAGTAAAACAATAAATTCCAAGGACCCTTTATGGAGTGAAGACATGATAAACAGGAGGCAAGAGGTCTCCTGGCTCTAGGTTAGAGGAGGTCTTTGACTTTTGATCATGTTTTTCCAGTGTTGTTTTATTTGTGCTGCAGGGTTCTGCCTATGTATTTGAGAGAGGGACTTTTGGTTTTCAATAAAAGGCTAAGACAGAACCTGCAGCTCCCACAGCAGTGTGCGGGGACTACTTCCAGTGGGAAATAGATCCTGGAGCCAGGGCTCCCTCCCTCAGTCTCCAGCCAAAGCATGGCTCTGTTTGGTTGGATTGGGTTTTGAGATAGGATCTTGCTGTGGAACCCTGGATGTCTTCAGAATCATGACCCTTCAGAATCAGCACTCGGCCTCCCTGTGCTGGAATTACAGGCAGGAACCTGGCTATACTTCTCTGTTGGCTGTAGTAGAAGGAATGATGCTTAACACTACGGAGACTCTTGGCTCATGTGGGATAATGACATTTACCTACAAAATCTTGACTATGCTTTCCCAGAGGCAGTTCAAGATAGGGGACATTCTAGCAGGGGGGACACATTTCTGCACAGCTAAATTATTATCCGCACCTGGCTTTTTCCACTTAATTTGGTTGGAACAGCAAACTCCAACTGGTTCAAACTGAGAAAGAAATCTGAATCTTATCAAGATACTCTTAAAAACTTTTAACCAAACACAGTTTTGATTTGTTTTGTTTTGTTGTTTTTTTTTCCAGTGTTTTTTTTTTGTTTTTTGTTTTGTTTTGTTTTGTTTTTTGTTGTTGTTGTTGCTGCTGCTGTTGTTGGTGGAGGGGTGTTGTTTTTGTGTAACAAAGCCCTGGCTGTCCTGGATTTACTTTGGAGACCAGGCTGGCCTCGAACTCACAGAAGTCTAACCTGTTTCTGTTTCCTGAGAGCTAGGACTAAAGGTGTGCCCTCCCCCCACCCCCAGCTAAATACTATATATATTTTTTAATGTAACCTAAGAATTAAAGAAATGGATATAAATCAAAATAGATTTAGTCAGATTGGGTTAAATTGTGCTGTGTAACAAATGAACCCTCAAATCTAAGAAGTTTGAAGCCATGGAAGTTCTTTTTTCTTTTTTTTTTTTTTTCTTACACAAAGCCTATTGTTAGATGAGAGAGAGAGCACGTTGTGACAGTTAATGCTTTGTGTTAGCTTAACTATCGTGGTCTAAAGGGATGCCCTGATACTTGGTAAACATTATTTCCTGGAGCTGAGTGTCAAGATGTTTTCAAAATAGAATAGCTTTAGGCTTAGTGAGCTGAGGAAAGCAGATGGCCTTCCACCTCCCCCCCAGCTCCTGACCTGAATGTGGTTGAACATTACCCAATTTGTTGAAGGCCCAAATAGAACAAAAGAAGGCAAATTTGCTCTCTGAACGAGGCATGGCATCCACCTTTTTTGTTTCTAGCAGTTCCTGGTTTTTCAACACACTACAAGAAGATTATCCCAAACTTGACCCACAGGCCATTACACTCAGAGTAAACATATACCTTCGTAGCTGTATCTTTTTATCAGCTATGCCCATATCATATCATCTGTCTGTCTGTCTGTCTGTCTGTCTATCTCCTATTGGTTCTTTTCTCTAGCTAGCTCTCACTAATACAAAGATTCTCTGGATTTTGTTTGTTTGGTTGGTTGGTTTTTTTGAGACAGGGTTTCTCTGTGTAGCCATGGCTGTCCTGGACTTTCTTTGTTGACCAGACTGGCCTCAACCTCACGAAGTTTGCCTGCCTCTGCTTCCCTGAGTGCCAGGATTAAAGGTGTGTGCCATCCTGCCAGTCTGATTTTTTTTTTGTTTTTGTTTTTGTTTTTAAGTTTTCAACTTGTTCATTATGTTTATTATTTATGAACATGTTTATTATTTATGAACAGACCAACCCTATAAAAGTCTGGGAAACAGAAGAATACGAATATTCAGTGAACACCAATAGAATTAGCTACCATGGCAGAACATGAGTGAAGGAAAGGAAGTGTAGATACACAACAAGAAGAATGAAAACCTTAAAGACCAGAAGGATAGAAAAGCAACCCCCAGACCTGCCTGCCCCCATGCCATCACTGGATGATCTAGGATTGACTTTAATCTTACTCCATAAACAGTACTTTTCCTAACTATAAAGTGATGCGTGTGAACATTTACGGGAAAAAGAATAGCAAGGAAACTTTAAAGATCATAAGTATGGTTCCACACATCCCTGATGTAATTACAGCATGTTTGTTTACTTTCTCTTGTACCTTAAATTTCATGTTTTAGAATTAGACATTTTCTACGCCCCTTGCCTATGAGCTATGTAGCAAAGATTTTTAAACTCTTACTTCCTCATAGATTTCAGGGGACCCAGAATCCTCCTGGTGAGAGAAAGGGACGTGAAGAGGTCAGTGTCTATGAGACATAGTGTTGTTGGGCCATGCTGGACAGAACGGAGCTTCAGGATCCAGTTAATGACGCCTTCAGAGGAAGGCCATCTGCTAATAAAATTCACACACACACACACACACACACACACACACACACACACACACACACTGGGGCTTTTCAGGAGACCATGGGACAAGAAAAACAGAGTGTTCTTCAGAGAGGCAAGGTGACCAAGACTGTGGCAAAGTTCAGCAGAGGCAAATAAGCTGTCCACAGCCTAACCAATGAGATGCCTCAGGTTATATCAGAGTTTAGGAGGTCTTCCACAAGAAGGATGTGCTCTCAAGCTCAGTGCGCTGGTGTGTCAGCCGGATGGCATATGCTTTCGTTATTCCAGGAAACGAAAATAGACTTTTGGTTAAAGACCAAAAAAAAAAAAAAAAAAAAACTCAGTAAGAATAAAGACAGGATAGTGAAGACAAAAGGCTAAGGCTTGGAGTTGGGGGAGGGAAACAGGGAGAGCAAGGAAGGGACTGTTTAATGTTTGTTGAGCAAAATTAAGTGCTTTAAACCTGTGCCAAGCTAATTTAGTAATAGGAGGCTTTGTGCCTGTAACTCACGTAATCTCCGTGTTGCCTGTACTTTGAGATTCCTCTCATTGTCACATGAACAGTTTGTGCACCTGAACAGATCAGATGCTCTCACTCAGTGGCCGAAGTGTGGAAGGTGTGACTGGAGGAGAGAATGGGGATCGGTCACAAATCCACGGAGCAGCCCTCTTGAAAAACACGACCACATTTAGAGAGGCAATGAAGGGTGGCTGGTGCTTCCTGCTAGAAGATTGCTCCAAAGGACTTCATCTTACCACACCCCTCCTGTCGAAGCTGCGCTGTTCTGAGGACACTGCCTTATCTTGCTTTGCTTGGTTTGTCAAAGCACAGTGGACTACATTTTTTTCTAAAACAGCAGAGGGCACGTATGTTCCTGCCACCACCGTGAAACTTCAGATGGTCTCCAGACACTCAAACTCATTACAGCTTTCGGGAGGAAACAATATAATTCCAAAGGAATTACAGTCTTCATTGCAAAGCTGGGCAAGAAGAGAGATAATACAAACATCTTGTTCATTTAAACTCAAGTAGTCCGGACACTGAACAGGAGAGAAGTGAAGTAAGGATACTTAGGTCCATCTGACCCAGCAAGTAACAGAAGGGGAAAAGTTGAGGTGTGATCATGAGACATTAAATGATTTAAATTTCAATGTGGTGAGCTTGCCTTAGTGCTTTACATATTTAATCCCAGCACTCAGCAGGCAGAGGAAGGCAGATCTCTGTAAGTTTGAGGCCAGCCTGGTCTATGTAATGAGTTCTAGGGTAGCCGGAGCTACATAGTGAGACCCTGCCTCAATCAATCAATCAATCAATCAATCAATCAATCAATCAATCAATCAATCATTTTTAATGTGTCAGGCAGTCAGAGACAACACGTGACAGAACCACATAGTCAACCTGATTCTCTGACAGCCACTGCCCTTTCCTGTCCTCTACACCCTAGTGCCACTGAAATTCTCTTAAGGTAATTAAAATATGTGAGTATTCCTATGGATAATTAAGCATGATGCTATATAGTTTTCTTGCTTATATTCTCTTTGCCCACATTTGTATATGTATACATAAATAAATAAATAGATAGATAGAGATAGATAGATAGATAAATAAATAAATATATATTTGTGTACATAGAAACATACACACACAGAGATGTAAAGAATCTTTAAGAGTAAGTTTGTTTGTTATGAAAAGAGTCAACATTGATCTTGCCAAACTTTGTTTCCATGCTACAGAGCATCTCTGCTCTTCCACACAAGAGTGGAAGACACCGCCTGTACTCACCCTCTGAGTTTATTTTGAAAGATGCTTACTTGCTGTTGGCAGCTATAATGTCATAACACACAATTAGGCACTTACCACTGTTTAATTAAAGAGTCACCTTTTCCATTTCACCAGATCCTGCCCAGTTTTTAGCTTGATCTGGTACTTAGAGCTCAAAGCAAAAGTCATTCATGACTACCAATGCATGACCAGCCATTCATGAGCTACTCCTCATGAGCTACTCTGTGGAGATGTTTCCCATGACTCAGAAGTCACCTCAGCTCTTCTTGTGTACTGGACTACTGTCACATGGCTTCTGTCGTGTAGCTTTCTCATTTTGTACACTCTTGCCTTTCATGCTTTTAAAGTGCATTCATGTCAAACAAGAAAGTCACTTATTTGGGGAAAGCATAAATTTTTCCTAAACAAAAGTAGTAAGTAAGAAAGCCTATGATGGTGCGAAATGTATCATTGATGGGTTTGAAAATCCATAAATCTCTCAAAAGCTTATTGTGAAACTAATTTAAACTGATTTAGGCCAGTGCTTAACTGGTACTTTTTTTTTTTTAAAAAAAAAATTGTGTGTATGTGAGCATATCTGTGTGTGCCACACATGGCCATATAATACCACATGTGTAAAGGTGCCCACGAAGGCCAGAAGAGGATATAAGATCTCCTGGATCTGGAGTTACAGGCTGTTGTGAACCATCTGACATGGGTACAAGGAACCAAATTAAGGTCTTCTGGAAGAGCCATAAGTCGTCTTAACTGCCAAAGCATCTATCTCTCCAGTCCCTCAGTTCTTAACTGTTTTATATGATTCTGGACAAAATATCACCTATAAAAAAATTCTGGGCCAGGGATGGTGGCTCAGTGGATAACGCACTTGTCACACAGATGTGCAGAGTAGCGATTATTTCCTCAGGTCCCACATAGATGCCAGCTGTGGGGCGTGGCCACCTGCAAACCCAGCACTTGGAAGATGATGAGGACCCCAGGGAAAACTGAATAGGTAGACTAGATTCACTAGCAAGCTCTGGGTTCAGTTAAGAGACTGCGTCAGAACATAAGGCAGACAGCAACAAACTAAAACTCCTGATGTCAACCTTGGGCTTATCCACACTGACACACACATACAGACATACACACACACACACACACACACACACACACATACATAAAAAAATCTTATGGAAATTTTGCTAATATGCTTAACTATTTTTGAAAAACAGCTGAACTTTAAAAATAGCCCGCTTCTATAGCACAATGCAATGGCTCGTATTCCGACCTAAGGTGTTTGTTTCGTTTACCCTACAATTTTTTTAAAGGCTCAAGTCAATGCCTTTTGGAGATAAGAGTCACTAAAGTATGGATGAAAGGTGTGCTGGTCAAAATGTGCTCTCTGTCATTTGCAAGCAAAATGAAATTGATGCTTCCCATCTTTGGCAAAGCTGGGCTTCCAACACTAGGATTTAGGCTGTCTCTGGAGTCACAGGAAACTCATTCATCAGTACAAAGGGAAAGAGCCTGTACCATTCTAAGTTGTATGTGTGCACCTCTCTGTTGCTGATTGCTCAGCAAGGTTGCCATTTATTCACTCATATGTATAGAGGAATTTTAATTCATAACATGGCTGCTCTGGCAAGAGATCACATCAGAAGACTTTCTAGGTCTCTGTGATCTGGCTGGAATACAGACATGCCTTTAACCCAGAAGACAGAGGCAAGCAGATCTCTGAGTTCAAGGCCAGCCTGATACAGAGCAAGTTTCAGGTAAAGAAAAAGTTAGGTCCAGGCTTGGTTTCACACACCTTTAATCCCAGCACCAAGGAGACAGACATGCAGATCTCTGATCTAGTCAGTGCTGTTCAATCAGTGAGTTGAGAGGCAATGCAATGGAGTTGAGTTCATAGCAGTTCAGTTGATGGACTTCAGAGGCAGTTTTATCAGGACAGGCTTAAGAGATAGGTTGTAGAGGAAGCATGATAGACACAGGTGAAGACAGATGGACCAGAGAATGAGGAGCCGAAAGGTTTAGAACAGATTTCCAGAGTTAGTTTGAGGCCAGACAGAACAAAAAGTTAGAAGCTGAGAGAAGCTAGGTTGAGTCAGTCAGCTTGGAGAGAAGTTTGAGCCAGAACAGCTGAGTTGAACCAGCCAGCCAGAGTTCAGAAAGAGCCAGAAAGCATGAGCATATTCAACTGTAAGCCTCCAAGCTGACAATCACAATCTGGCAAATGAAAGTTACTCTCACACATCTGCCAAATATTTACCAAGTTCTTACAACATGGCAGGTTCTGCTCAGGACATTGAAGCTACAATAACAGATCACAGGTCAGTACTCTTAACTCAATGGAGTCCCCACCCAATTAGCTCCAAATGGGTAGGTACAAGATGAATTCAGGTTTAGTTTTTGAACATTAAAATTATATGTGGATTGCCTGCAGCTTGTGCTGTGTAGAGTGAGCAAGGAACAGGCCTTTCAGATACTCTCTGTCCCTATGCTAGACTAGAGCAGGGAGCTAGGGAGACTCAAGGGAATCGACTTTTGGCATCATAAAATAACACTGGATTGTTTTTATGTGAATGTGTGTGTGTGTGTGTGTGATGTGTCTGTGGTACCCGAGTATGAGGAGGCCAGAGGACTTGCAGCAATGTCGTACATCTTCTTTGAGACAGGGTCTCTCTTTGGCCTGGAGCTTACCAATTAGGCTAAACTGACTGGCCAGCGAGCCACCATGTCATCTTGGGATTACAAGGGCATGCCACCAACCCTGGCATTTTTAGGTGAGTGCTTGGGACTGAAGTTGGGTCCTCATGCTTGCGGTACAGGTATTTTACAGATTGGACTATCTCCTCATGCCCCGTACTGGGGCCTTGTCAACACTGTCTTAGAGGACAAGCATTAGGGCTTGGCCTGCATTGTATGCTGGACCAGGAAAAAAAAAAAAAAAAAAAGAACTCTAATTTTACAGCTGTCAGTCTAGTATTAGCCTCTCAGAGAGAATCCTGATCCCTTGGGTTCTAGTCAAACTGGGGACACCCAGAAGGACAGTTGGACGGGGGAGTAGCTGGCCAGAAAGAAGTCACCAACCAAGCATAATCACATGTGACGGCAGAGACAGAGAAACTGCAGGAAATGGCTGCACTGGATGATGAAACTGGGGATACCAGATCAAATCCTACAGAAAATCCCAGAACATCGCAGGGAGCTGTGTTTCAACATCGCCTCAGGAGCTAAGTGTGGTGACATTGCCTTCAGTAGCCACACAACACGTGCAGAAGGAGTGATTCGGATTATCACAACTGTTAGTCTTTCTGTTCTTTTAGAACATGAACCTCAAAACCCTCAGTCGGTTGCTCAAACTAAAATAAGAAAGAAAGAAAGAAAGAAAGAAAGAAAGAAAGAAAGAAAGAAAGAAAGAAAGAAAGAAAGAAAGAAGAATTAAAGAAAGAAAGAAAGAAAGAAAGAAAGAAAGAAATAAGAATTAAATAGATAAATAGATAAATAAATAAATAGCAAAAAGTATCTCCTCCTACTCCATAAGTAATCACCACCCATGCTAAACTAAACAGGAAATGAAAAGGCCTGGTTCATCCCTGGAGAGAGGCCAAGGTTGTGCACTGTCAGAGATGCCGTTACAACACGGATCATTGACTCAGAGCCAGGTGCCCCCGATGGTTACCATGCCCTGGGGAAGGAAAATAAGCTACAGTTCCCGACTGTGCTCTGACTGCTAGTACTTAACAAGCTGAATGGAATCCATGTAGGAAGCAAACCATTGTTTGTGAGCAACAACTTCCAAGCACCCTATCTGATGTCTGCTTTCGTCTTATGTCATGTTTTTGAAGCAAAACATCGTGTTAATAAGAACCTGTTCCCAACTAAACGATGGGCCAATTTTTCCTCCTACAGGTATATGGCTTGACTTTGATGTATTGGTGAGTAGAGTTGTGTGAAACACCATATAGATTTGATAAGTCTGTCTTCCTTCCTAGCTCCCCTCCAGATAATAATAGCTGGGTATTGTGTGAGTACGTATGTGCCAGATCCTGCCCTAAGCCTCTGACATGAATTATCTTGCTTATCTTCCACTCACCCCAGGAGCTAAACAATCCTTACCTTCAAATGAGAGAATTGCATTTCAGAGTTCAAGTGACTTTCTCAGCGCTCTGTCACAGAGGAATGTTTGCCTTGAGGCCTTTGTGACTTAAAATCTGCAGGACTGCAGCTACTACATTGGACTTCCTAAGAGGCTGTCCTCACAGAATTTCTGTTTTGTTGCTGTTGTTTGTTTGTTTGTTTGTTTTTTATTTAGTCCTAACACATAATAGATCTGTCCCCTCACTGCCCCTTGAAATGAATGGGAAGCTGTGTTGCTGGCCAGCTCCTCATCATTCCAGTTGGTGCCACGCCCAGTCTCAGTGGTCCAGATATGCCGTGCTGGAAGGACTCAGCCTCTCACTCTGGAGAGCCAGCCTGTCGTGCTGTCTGCTCGGTGACTCCCCTGTCGTTGTTCTGCTTGGGATTGGACGTTATGTTTGGCTGATGGCTTTGAGAACCCTGAGGGCCTTTGTTACCTCAGCTCTTGGCAAAGCAGCCTCACTGTCCGCCCAGGAATTCTTAGCTCCTAGAGATGTTTTAGGATGTCCAGAAACTGCAGGTGGATGGTATCCTGTGTTGCGTTAAGTACCTTCCTCTTTGGAGAGTCGTTTCCATTTGTGAATTGTGCCCTAGGTACTCTTCACACACCTTCTTCATGGGAGGGTACTAGCCATCAGCTTATTGGCCACCTGCTCATTTTAAATCTCACCGTCCAGTTACGTTTAACATAACATTTATAACTTCCAAGAAGGCTACATATTTCCATGTAGTTTTCTGCATCCAATTAGAAGCAATGAGATGGGTTGTTGTGAAGTTGTGAAAACATAGTCGCTACGTGCAATTCAATTTTTCAAAAAGTGATGAACAGTAGGTAAACTCTTCTACAAGTGTGTGTCTGTGCCCATGTGAGTAGAGAAAGTAGTGGGGAAGCCTTGAATATTGAGTCTCATGTGCTGTCCCTACAAAGTTTGTCCCAAACATTGTGCTCCTGTTTTTATTAACCATCCTATTAATCATTTCAAACAAAAGCAGAGCTCTAAAGGTGCAACTGACAAGTCGTTAGCTTCGGGATATTACCTTTAAAAACCTGTGCTTTTGAAGTTGAATTCCGCTGGGTGTTTCCTTCGGTATCAAGCTTTCCATCCTCGATGTCTTTTTAAGAAACTCAATTCTAAAGAGCAAACGTTCCTCCAAAGTCGGTAGAGGGCTTCCTCCTTTGTGCCACGGTAAACGCTGTTCAGAATGGGTGTGCCCTCATCAAGAGCTCGGTGTTCGGTGTTCGGCATCCGGTAATTCGGCTAATTAGCAGCCTAGGACTCCCTCCCACTAGGGAGCTTCTAACTTCCAGGAATGTATTAGGCCTTGGGTGACCAGGGACTTCTGCATAGAGGTGAGAGGGATGGGGACACAGCATAGGGGTATCAGGCTTAAGATGGGTGGAGGCTTTGCTTTAAACATTCAAATTCTCCATAAGCACTGGCAACCCCCACCTTCTCAGGAGCAGTATTGCAGCTGAAAGCCTACTTGGCTAACCATGTCTCAGCACTCTAAAAAAAACAAAACAAAGCAAACAAACAAACAATAAGCGGGGAAGGGCATGTAGACATTCAGTAGTCAGATCACACACAGGATAAAGTGACTTGGATTTCTCAGGTTGTGTGTAAGAGTTTGTTTTTCCTTGGAACAGTCTAGAAAATCATAGGTTGTCTTTTCTAAATCTACCATGTATGGGACAAAATATTCATTTTACTGAATGATTATTTACTGAAAATAAAGCATAAAAATATTTTAAAGCAGTACTTGGGCCAGCAAGATGGCTTCAAAGGAAAAAGACACTGCCACGTATGGTGATTTGAATAAGGTTGGCCCTCACAGGCTCATGTATTTGAATGCTTGAGTTACCAGGGAGTGGCACGAAGATCGAAAGGATTGAGGTGTGACCATGTTGGAGGAAGTATGTCACTGAAGTGAGCCTGCAAGGTTTTAAAAGCCCAGTCCAGGCCCAAAGTCATATTCATAGTCTCTCTCTCTCTCTCTCTCTCTCTCTCACACACACACACACACACAAATAATAAGTAAAAAAATAAAATAATAAAATTAACAAATAAATCTGTGGTATTCTTAATTTCTCGATGGAGACAACAACATACCGTGATTTCACTGCAGGGATACTATCAGACTCTCACCTACTCCAGCTGTCTTAGAGGTTTCCGCCTCGCCATCACCTTGAAGTCCAATTTCTCTTGTGGTGGTTTTTAAGTCTTTTTCTCTTTTTTTATGATCTTATTTTTTAATTAATTAACTATTTTATAAATTACAGTGTATTCACTTTGTATCCCAGCTGTAGCCCCCTTCTTCATTCCCTCCCAATCTCACCCTCCCTCCCTCATCTCCTCCCATGCCCCTCTCCAGGTCCACTGATAGGGAAGGTCCTCCTCCCCTTCCATCTCACCCTAACCTATCAGGTCTCATCAGGACTGGCTGTATTGTCCTCCTCTGTGGCCTGGTAAGGCTGCTCCCCCCTTTAGAGGGAGGTGATCAAAGAGCCAGCCACTGAGTTCATGTTAGAGACAGTCCCTGTTCCCATTACTAGGGTACCCACTTGGAGACTGAGCTGTCAATGGCTACATCTGAGCAGGGGTTCTAGGTTATCTCCATGCATGGTCCTTGGTTGGAGTATCAGTCTCACAAAAGACCCCTGTGCCCATATATTTTGGTTCCGTTGCTCTCCTTGTGGAGCTCCTGTCCCCTCCAGGTCTTTCTATCTCCCCCCACCCCCGCACTCTGCCCAAAGTTTGGCCATGAGTCTCAGCATCTGCTCTGATACACTGCAGGGTAGAGTCTTTCAGAGGCCCTCTGTGGTAGGCTCCTGTCCTGTTCCCTGTTTTCTCCCTCTTCCAATATCCATCCCATTTGCCCTTTCTGAGTGATGATTGATCATCTTACCCAGGGTCCTCTTTCTTGCTTAACTTCTTTAGGTGTACAGATTTTAGTATGTTTATTCTATATTATATGTCTAATATCCACTTATAAATGAGTATATACCATGTGTGTCTTTCTGCTTCTGGGATATCTCACTCAGGATGATCTTTTCTACTTCCCACCATTTGCCTGCAAAATTCATGATTTCCTTGTTTTTAATTGCTGAGTAGTATTTTCTTACTCATTTTTCCAGAAGTAAGGGATATTGCCATATTGCCCAGGCTGGCCTCAAATCCCTAGCTGAAATGATTCTCCTACTTCAGAATCCCCAATAGCAAGGACTTCAGAAATGCCTCACTAAACTCGCTGATGACTTTAAAGAAATTGTCAAATTTCTTTCTGGGAGAAGCCAGCCATATTGAAAGTGCTTGAGTAGCTGTATGCATAGGCCCAACTGTGGGAGACTGGGGCCTTCTGCCGACCATCAGCAGGAATTTACTCAGCACCGAAGGAAACTCCTTGGAAGGGGACCATCCTGGGAGATAATGTCACCATTGGGTTCTCACCTGGAGAGACTAGAGTAATTGTCACGATTCTTGTAGATTGCTAGGGTGGAGATTAACTTTTATGAAGTAATATGTACCTGATATTGCTATAACCCTGAGCTTCTCTGTCCAAACCGTTCCTTCACCAAGCCTGCCCGGCAATGGTGAGCAGAGCCATTCATGAGAGCACAGTCTAGCTTTCTGTTTCTCAGTGAGAGCTGAGTACCCAAGCATAACCTGTGGCCAGGATGATCTTTTCCTGAGCCAGAGAGCTGCCTGGGTGCCTCTATCCAGCGACTGCTGGACTCCAGCTCTGATGCCTTGTGTGTGCTCACACAGCTTGGCTTTGTGTGAAAAACGCATCAGAACGATACTCCGACTTTTACTACAGTTTGGCGGGTCCTTCCTCAACCTTCCTTGCTGGAGTCTGTTTCCACTCTCTTGGCCCTCCTGGTCCTCCACCCAGAAACAAAGCTCACCTTCAACTAAAGTTGATTAAGAATATGAGAACACGTGCGGGTTTCTGCTGCTCCTGACCCCAGTCGCCCTTTCCTGAAGACCCCTCTGGTTTTCTGTGTATTCTTTAGAGTGAATTACCCTGATTTCTGGAAGGTATATAGTTCCAGTTCCCCTTTGCCTCCTCATACACAATCCCCCCTTTCAAATCCCCTCTCCACCTAGCACATGCGCAGTACTCTGTGGGGTGGGGTGGGGGGGCTTGTCCCCTGAAGGAAGCCATAAGAAGTGACCCACCAGCCTAATTCTACACAGGAAAAACAAAAAAGGTGGCAATTAGATACACAATCCCAGTCAAGAAATTCTGCTCTGGTTGGTTTGGCAATAGTAGTGACAGTGAAATAATAATGCCTGACTTTCTTTTTTTGCCAATATTGTTTTTAGTTAAATTTCTTCAGTTTGAAGTTAAGATTTCTAAAGGCCTCACTCAGTGGGTGCCCCCAGCTTGAGTCTAAACACCTACATTAATCAAATGCTTCGTGTTTTTTATTTTTTTTCCCCCCAGTGCAGACGCGGTTACAAAGATGACTTTATTCCTGAAGGTTTTCTTCCCCCGACCCTTGTTTTTGCCCTGGCCTGAAATCTAACACAGAGCGCTCACGCGCGACTCCTGTTCCTGCAGCACGTATTTAGCTAGCGCCATCAAGAGCATGCTCCCTGTGTTCAGAGTGGAAAAGAAAGCAGAGAGAAGAGCCTCCTGTCGCAGGTGCCACCTGTTGGTGGTTGGAGCAGTCCACGGGCTTGTAAAGCATCACAGCTTTGCACCAACTCCAGCTTTGTTTTGTTTTTTATTATAAACCACCAGTTCAAATACCACGGCCTCTAACTCTAAGCCGTGGGCGTGCACCATGCTCCCAAAGGTAATTCGCCTCTCTTCCTTTTAAGACCGCTTTTACCCCTCCCCCGATCTCTCCATACTCTCTTCACCTCACCTCGAACAGACAGTCCCTGTGTTTCAAAGGCTTCCTTATTATTGAACGGATGGCTGCAAACTCACCAGTTTACATTTTAGGCTACTGGGCCTCACTGCTTTTACGAGCAGACAAAGGAGAAAGCCACTAACGATGCTTACCCACCTAGGCTCATGTTTGCCTAATGTTTAAACGGGGTTTTGTTATCATTAGACATTCCTGAACAATCGTTCTCAGAACATCAAGCACACAGAGCAAGGATCCAGGAGAGGCAGGTCCGGGGTGGGGGAGGGAAGCTGAACGGCTCCAGGCCGGGCCTCGCTGCTGCTTAGCACCATCTAGTGGCGGATTCTAGAACGACTTTTGGAACGAGAGCTCCCAGCGGCCCTAATAAAAAACCAAAGGATGTTTTCCTCCGTCCTGGCAGATGATGACTACAGACACACATTTTGAATTATGCACAACAAAAACCCTGCTTTTGTCAACGTACTGAGATATTTCAACCCTTAGCCCCTGGACCTGGAAGGGCAGATGATTTTAATATTATCAAAGCAAGCAGTCCTTGGAAATGCTCTCAGAGAACAGCCTATTGGGATGGAAAAGGAACACTGCGATGTGAGATAGCTCAGAGATAGCCCAGACGCCTGCCGCCAAGCTTGACGAACTGGAGTCGAATCTTTAGAATCCGCATGATGGAAGGAAAGACGTGACTTCCACAAGCTGTTGCCTGACCCCCATTAGTGCTCGCTCTCTCTTACATAAATGCAATACAGTGTCTTGAAAGAATACTATTTTACAATGGTTCTTCGTTGTCTTTCGAATACATTAGTACAACATAGACTCACATAATTTTTGATGATAGGAAATTAAAACAGCAGGGACTAGAGAAATGGCTCAGTGGTTAAGACTCTTGCTGCTCTTGCAGAGTTCAGTTCCCAGCACTTAACTGTGGTGCAAGGAGGCACCACAACCCTTCCTAACTCCAACTCCAGCGATTCAACACCCTCTTCTGGTCTTTGTGTACACCTGAAGTCACATGTGCAAACACACACACACACACACACACACACACACACACACACATATATATATATATATCCATTATTTTTTAAAGGAAAATATAAACCCTGAAACATTTTGTTTTAATTTCAAAAAAAAATTACTGAAGAAAATGAGACTCTTGCATACAACTGGAGTTAATTATGGATTCCATCTCCTAAACAAAGTCCTCAGGATCAATTGTGCCATGTGGCGCTATTGGCAACCTCAAAAACCAAGGTCTGGTGAAGGCTCAGCTCTGCCTGTGCGTTGATATGACAGTTTCATTTCATGACTAATTTACAATGCACAAGCAGCTACCTTTTTGAAACTGAGGTAAATGCAAACTGGACAGTCTTGCTTTATACTCAGCTGCAGTCTGGCAGCCAGTAGGAGCTGAGGACAGAATTAACTCTTCATTATCCAGAGCATTCCAATCCAGTTCTAGGGTGGCAAAAGGCTCCTAGGAGTCCACACTAGTTCTACATGGCTGCTCGAAACACACAATTAACACACAGTGGTCGTGACCATGACCCTACACCCCAGGGTCAGATCCATCATGGGAGACAACATGAGAGGGAGACAGACGTAAGGAGTCCTTGCTCCACTAAGAAGAGATATCTTCACTCCCTGCCACAAAACTGAAGGTTTAGAGACGTACGTGGCAATGCCTCTAATCTCTGAAAGACATGGATGAAAAAGCATTTCATCTAATATATGTGGAGATGGTCACATTTCTAGTGTTCCAAAGCTAAAGGTTTTTTTAAAGTTTCTTTTTATTTTATTTGCTTTTCTTTGTGTGTGTTTATTATTGTTATGCTTGTATGTATGTATGTATGTATTTATGTATGTATGCATGCATGCATGTATGTTTCTGTGGGCTTGGCCCTAAAGTGGCCTGAAGAAGGTGTTGGCTCCCTTGGAACTACAGCTACAGAAGTTGTAAACCACCATGTAGGTACTGGAAAACAAACTAGGGTTCTGTGCAAAAGCAGCCAGTGCTCTCTGTAAAGGAAATTTTGGTTTCTTTAAAAACTCAACTATGTTATGTAAATATGTTTTTATTTTAATCCCAAGTGTGGGATTTTAGTTGGGCTATAGCTTGTCCATAGCTTTTAATTGCCTCGTGCGGAGTGTGGCTGTTGCCAGCTGGTAACAGCCTACTTCGTGCCTCGTGTGTCACGAACAGGGTGTGGTCCAGGGCTTTAGAGAATATAAATATGAGAGGCCAGAAAGAAAAGACTTGGCATGCCGTGCTGGCATGTAGCAGTTTGGAGAGACCCGGGAGGTAGACAGTGTGGAAGTGTGGAGGAGACAGATGGGAGAGAAACACTTCCGGGCGCATCGGCGTGGAGGAGAAGGCTGCGGGCTTCCCTCGCTGTTGATGAAGATTGGTATAGCCACGAAGGAACCCACGGACCCTAAGCAGCTGGGAGAAGGAAAGAGTTCTGTGTCCCCTCTCCCCACTAACCTTCTCTCTCCTACCTAAGGTTGGAAGGGAGGTAGAGGCCTAAACACCCCAAATTAAGTAGAGTTTTAAAAACGCTGCAGTGCTTTTGCAGAGCCACCTGTCCGGCACCCAACTCAAAAGCTCTTCTAGAGGCCTAGAACATGCTGCAGCAGCCGTTGCTTGCTTCTGCTTCGGAGACAGGCTTCAGTCTCAGAGAGATCCACATTCGGGTCTCAGCTTTGTCACTTGGTTTCCATGTGGCTTTGGGAAGACAGTCTCTCCAAGGCTCTCTGTATCCACCAGTAAGATTATCAATTACGTCTGCCACGTTTACTTCAGACTCAGATGAGAAGCGGCCTGTAGAGCATTATTGGGACACTCAAAGGATTGAAGAGAAGTCGGCTATTAGGGTGGTTTGAAAGAAAACGCCCCCATAGGCTCACTTAGAGACAGCGAAATTTTAGCTCTTGTTTTTTGTTTTATGATAAATGTTTGATCTTCCCCTTACCATCTATTCAAGGTCCCGTGTACACTCTGCACTTGGAGCTACCTACAGAGACTTATACACAGAGAGCACTTAGTACAAAGGGGTGTGAGCACACTCAGAGATCTAAGCGTTTATTCTGACTTGTAGTACCCAAGATACCTTGAGAAGTGCTGTAATTATGTGACCAGAAGAGCCACTGAAATGACTTTGAGACTCAAGAATTAACGCTTGGAGCATGGCTCAGAATAAATGCTTTGGTGTTAGTCATATGCTTTCTGTATTATCTCCCATGATGCCACTAATTTTTTTCCTTTTCTTTTTCTTTTTTTTTATTATCATTTATTACAATTTATTAAATTTTGTATCCCAGCTGAGGTCCACCCCCTCCCTCATCTCCTCCCAATCCCACTCTCCCTTCCTCATCTCCCCCTCTGCCCCTCCCCTAGTCCACTGATAGGGGAGGTCCTCCTGCCCTTCTCTCTGACTCTAGCCTATCAGGTCTCATCAAGACTAGTTGCATTGTCTTCCTCTGTGGCCTAGCATGGCTGCACCCCCCCCCCCAGGGGGAGGTGACCAGAGAGCCTGCCACTTAGTTCATGCCAGAGAGAGTCCTTGCTCTCCTTACTAGGGACCCCACTTGGAGACTGAGTCTATGGGGGTATATCTGAGCTGGGGTTTTAGGGCCTCTCCATGCATTGTCCTTTGTTGGGGTATCATTCTCTTCGGGGCCCTCAGAGCTCAGTTTTTACGGCTCTGTTGGTCTCCTTTTGGAGCTCCTGTCCCCTCTAGGTCTTTTCATCTTCCCCTTCTTTCATAAGATTCCCTGCACTCTGCCCAAAGTTTGGCTATGAGTCTCAGCTATTAATTGCACAAGTGACTCAACTTTTAGATGGCTTGCTTTTCTCATATGCAGCATAAAACAGATGTATGAATTTGTAATAAGTTATAGTTTGTGTTGTTCATTCACTAAACGTATTAAGTGTAACAGGGAAAACACTGCAGGTGCTATTCCTCCATCAGGGTAACACACATTGAGTAGTGTAGTGGGCCTGACACGCAAGGGCGAAGTAGAATAGGAGCAAGCAGAGACAGAGAGAGAGGCCTCATCTGAGAAGAGTCACTGGGGTTCGTGTGAGTTAAGGGAAGAGGGCATGGGAGCAAGGTAATGATTGGAAACACAAGCTCATCCATCCATTCATTCACTTATGCATTCATTAAACAGCAAGAAATGAACAAGATACTTAGCACAGAGTAACCACTCAGTTAATATGAAGGCTTCTCTGCAGCCCTCACATCTGTATGAGTTCCTGACTCTCTCCGGGTCGTGCCTGGGCTCTTTCAGCAGCAACTTCTGTTCAATTCCATCTGCTGCACAGCTATCAAATTTATCATCTCAACCACGCATCTTTTAATGTTCAACAGGCAATGTCTGGTTTGGGAGCATTTATTGAAGGAAATCTCATCAAACTAAATCTCACAGAACTCTAAAAATGAGGTCTGTTTCTTTGTAGGTTTATAACTATTGGCCACACTGCACCCTGTATTTGGAACACCCACTGCGAGAAGAAGAGAACATTTTTGAACTTTTTTTTTTTTTTTTGGTGGGGGCAGGGGAGGCTCTTGTCCTACAATGGATCTGATGAGTCACTGGAAAGCACATTTCCGACAATGGACTAGCTGGATGGAATACCTGATAATTGTTTATTGGGCCAAGCAATTTAAAAGCAAGGCACCAAATCACTGCAATGACTAGCAGGAGCTGGGGCTGAGTGGGTGGGATGACAGGTAGCAAACGGAGGCGGTGAGCTTGCAGCAGCTGGAGCCAGCTAAGGCAACGAAAGTGCCACAGCCTTCTAGACCAGAGTCGACTTATGTCAGAACAGCTTTGTAAACTGGAAACTTAATGTACAGTTTTATTTCCTGTGTTTGGAGTTACATGTGGTTTTGATGCACAAACGTGGGTTGTTGTTTTTTTTTCCTCTCTTCTCTTTTTCTTTTTTCTCTCTCTTTTTTTTTTCTAAGCAAGTTGCTTCAAAAGTAGGTATTGGTTCAAAGAATTAATCAGCTGTATGTAATATTGTTTTCGTTGGGCTCTGTACCCAATCACTGTCTTGTTGTAAAAAAGACAATCTATGGAGTCTCCCTCCATGTGTGTGTGTGTGTGTGTGTGTTTAAAGGAGTTCCAGCATAGACTTCAAACTACATGCTGACTTGTCTAATTTTAAATGTTTAGCCCTTTTCTTTCTGCATGCACTATTCCTGTCATTGAAGACTTGGATTACTTTTGGACAAGAAAGAGTGAAGCCTCAACAATACAGGGTTCTTCTAAACTGTTTTTCTTAGAACCTGGCCTGTGAGCCATCTTCAGTGAACTCAACATTTGGAAACAGAGCGGGTTTCTTCTCTTCCACTTTTGGCTATGATTCTATTGGTTGTACGTGACAAAGGATACAAGCAAAACATGTTTGGGCAAGTATGTATCTGCTCATGTAATGGAACTGTCCAAACTGAGCCAAGGCTCAAATTTCTTTGTGGTTTTTTGCTCCTGTATCAAGGTGCAAGAAGTGAGGAGGCTGTAGCAACTTCTGGGCCTTCACTTTCCCAGCTTCTGCTTGAAGAAAAGAATGTCTTCTCCCACCCCTTCCTCTGCATTCTTAGCGTCAATTCGAGGTTTGTTCTGATTAGAACACCCTTCAGTCTATCCATATCAGGGATGGACAGGTTGATGATTAGCTTGGGGCAGTCGTGTGCTCAAGGGATGCCTCCAAGGGTGGATCACTACATGAACACCAGGACTAGACAGAGGAGGAAAAGAGGCTGGACAGACGAGCTCCCCTCCACGCTCATATCCTTCCACCCTTTTCACCTCTGAAACCAGAAGTCTCCTCCACGGGCAGCGGGTGGGGACACAACTGATCCTTCTCTTAGGATCGTTGTCTAGTGTGTTTCTCCAGGTAGAAGGCATGTCTTCGAAGCTGTGCTGCTATTGTAGATGACCAAAATATAGAGTGAAGAAGAGATGTGCTCTCTGGTGATCTACCTGTCTTGGGAATTTAGAAACATACATTCTCTGTCGTATGAAATGCAGATCTATTATAAAGCGGGATTCTTGAAAGAAAAAAAAAAAATCACAGGAATTCTGAAAAACCACAAGCCCAGGCGTAGTGACTCACACTTGGAATCCCAGAAGGAAGGAGGATTGCAACAAGTGGGGAGCCAGCCTGGTTTACTGAGAGAGAGTCGCAAGGCCAGCCAGGGCTTAGCAGCGAGACTCTCAAAACAAAGGACTTATAAGCATTCCATAAAAATCCTATTATTTTGTACACTAACTTAAAATGTATTAGAGATTTATTTCTATATGAGTGGAGTACAATTGTTATATCTCTGGTGTCAGGGTGCAGTCCTCCAAAGTGGCATTTTTTAAAAAATAAAGGAAGTTTCTGTGACGTGCGTGGCGATGCATGCCTGTAATCCCAGCGCTCAGGAGGCGGACACAGGCAAACATGTTACGGATGTTTCCTCCCACCGTTCCAGAAGCTAGGAAGTCCAAAGTCACGGTGCCAGAAGAACTGCTGTCAGCTTGCAGATGGGTGGTTGTCTTGCTAGCTTCCCATAGAGCGGAGAGGGGTCATCACTCACAGCTTTTACAGGGAACTTGGGGGACGGGGGGGGGGGGGAATCCGGTCTTGAGGACTGCACCCTTTTGGTAACTGCCTCCCGGAACCCCACCCCCACTGCTCGGAACTTGATGGCGCTGGGGAGGAGGGCTTCAAACTAAACCCCTGAGGTGCTGAGCACTAACAGCAGTGCTCCTGTGATAATGAACGTCTCATGTTATCTGGGATTCCATTTGTGTTCTCAACTCCTAGGCCTGAGCAGTGCTTTTCATTTTCTCTAAGCTCCTTCCTCTAATGCCCACACGTCCTCCTCCAAGTCAGGGTCCACGGCAAGATTCCTTCCTGCCTCACAGCTGCCATGCGGACGTGCTCTCCCTTCACTTCCATAGCATCCAGAAATACCCTGCAGCTCCAGGGGCGATGTCGTGTCCAAACGCGACCAGAGCAAGCACTTCTTCGCTTCTTCAACAGAGAAGACACTCCCCAGCAGAGGAGGTTAATTTGCTTCAGGGCTATCTGTGACTTCGCTGAACCGCGTGAGGTTGCTCGAATGCCTCTGCTAATCAGATAGAGCAGCAGTAGATGGTGGTTAGATTCATTTTCCATTCCATTTTCAGCCGCAGGTACTTAGCTCCTTCCCCCATCAGGAAGGAAGTTTGTGGGTGTGCCATAATTTCATGGGCTGTTGAGCAGTCTGGAATGGCCGGAGTTCGAAAGAGCGGGCTCCTGTGGTCCTGAGTGTGTCTTCACTTGCCCTCTGCAACATCGCGCTCGGGGTGACCACTGGCTGAGTCTACAGAGACTCTCAGCTGCGTGGCTGCCTTCTAACTATCAGAACAGCTAAGTAAGCGAGGCCTGTTTCACCTAGGTCTACAGAGTGTTCCCTCTCTGACACCACCCCTTCCCCTGGCTTTAAATATTACCTGTGAGAGGTGGCCCTAAATATCTGCCTCTAAGCTGGACTGCTTTCTAAACTCCAACTTGCCTTGATGCCTAACATACATCTAAAACTTGACAATTCCATTTACCTCTCTAAATGTAAATACACTTCCCTACACTTTCCTCTGTCTCGATAAATCACAACTGAGCTGCTCTGATTGTTCAAGGAAGGGCTTTAAGCTTCCCAAATCACCTCTGGTCTAGAATGCTAGCAAACCTTTTCTGTCTAAAATCTGACGACTATTTAGAATCTGACTACTTCCTACCACCTCCCAGGGCAAGCACATCTCTCTTCCCAGGTCCTTGCGGTTGTCTTCCTTGCTTCCTGTGGAAGAGTCTCCACAAAGCGACCGTCCCTTCAACATGGGACAGCTTAGGTCTGGTGAGGTGGCTCAGTTAATAATGGCTCTTGTCGTCAAGCCCGATGACCTGAGTTCAAGCCCTGGGACCCACCAGATAAATAGAGAGACTTCTGCCCTCCAAACATGAGCCATGGCACATACATGTACACACATACACACACACACACACAAATACAAACACACTCACAATACATAAGTAAGAAATAAAGTTAAAAAATTATAATTCGGCACTATGTAATTCTGTGTTCTCAACACTGAAAATATCCCGTCTCACTAAAACAAACACACCATTCTCCACACCCCTGTAGCACAGTCCGGGAACGTCCATTCTACTACTGCTACTAAACGGACTTATTCTGCTAAACTTCTTCTCAGGAAGCCCTCCCCAGTCAGGGTTGACCCAGAAAGGAGGCAGCTGGCCTGGTACTAAAAGTCCACAAAAAAAAAAAAAAAAAAAAAAAAAAATTATTTTGAAAACAGAAGGGAAAATTCTAAGTTAAAAAATTAATTTTTTTTTACTTGATATTAGTATGTTTGACCTTACAAGTACATTCACGAATGCAACTTTGGGTATTTTCAATAAAGAAGAGCCACAAATCCCAATCTGGGGATGAAAGCGTTCCGAACCTGCACTGAGTTCTCAGGGTAAGGCATACCTTCAGGTAAGCGAAGTAGTGTCTTGCTTCTTTGAGGCTGGGCCTCCCGCTGCATCTCATTCATAACTCTGCAGCCTAAGTGTGGATAACCTAAATGTCAACTAATAAATGAAAGGCAGACATGGCTCATATAGACGATGGACTGTTAGCCGGCCATGAAAAGGAGCACCCTCTCCTCGCCTTCCTTGAGCTCAGCACTGTAAACTTGTGAGATGGAAACAATGTGCCGCCAGCTGCACAGGAACCACTTGCCTCTCTCTGAACAGGGCCGCTCATGCCTGCCTTAACGGCCACTTATCTCCTGGGCGCAGTGAGACGAGACAAAAGGAAATTAACCAAATGGAACCAAAGGGGTGAAGCCATTAGGCTTGTGCTTAGATGATCGTAGAGTCAGCTCTTCTGAGGGATCAGGGGAGACTTACTTCTATGTAAGGAGCATCCTATCTTTTACAACACAGAGAGACCTAAGGAACATTGTTAGGTCAGAGCAGCCAGACATAGAAAGACAGTTATTTCATGATCTCACTCATATTTTATAGTGATTTGAATGCGACTGGCTCCCATAGGCTCATGTATGTGATGCTTAGTAACCGGGGAATGGAACTCTTTGATAGGATCAGAAGGATTAGGTGGAGTGGCTTTGTTTTATACACTTTAAATACACATACTTTTGTACTAATCTAAAAAAAATGAAAACATTTGAACAATCAGGTTGAAGAGATGGCTCAGTGGCTAAGGGCATTGACTGTTCTTCCTGAGGACCCTGGTTCAATTCCCAGCTAACCTTTGTTAGCTCCAGGGGATCCAGTGCCCTTCTCTGACTTCCGAGGGCATTAGGTCGCACCCAGCACACAGAGACTCGTGCCAGAAAAACACCTGCACACAGAAATTTAAAAGAAAAACTTCTAAACAGTCTTTAAAAAGATAAGAAAATAGAGCTTATATTCTGTCTTGATGTTAATATGATCTTTTCTTTCCTTAAAACATTCCCCCCCCCCCCGCCACTATCTAAATGAAAGTTTTCGACTATAGGGTGGAGCACAGTAGAAACTGCACTTTGCATGTTGAATATTGATCTTTTCCCGCTAGTGATAATAGCAGGATGTTGTCTTGTGATCTTAGGAAGAGACAGTGAAGAAGGGTAAGGTCAGTCAGGTAAACTGCTACCATTCAGCGCCATGTTCACTGGATCCTGGACTATGTTCCCAGCCAGATGTACATGATGAAAATGCATACTTGATCTCTCAGAGTTATTTTCATGCCTTTGATAGCAAGTCACAGATTTGAACTTGTGAGGCTTCAGACAGGGGTTTCTCAGCCCTGGGGTCGCAGAATGCTGCTTTTCCTGCTTCTGCTTCTGCTTTCTTCTTCTTCTTCTTCTTCTTCTTCTTCTTCTTCTTCTTCTTCTTCTTCTTCTTCTTCTTCTTCTTCCTCCTCCTCCTCCTCCTCCTCCTCCTCCTCCTCCTCCTCCTCCTCTTCCTCTCTCCTTCTTCTTCTCCTTCTCTACCTCTTCCTCCTCCTCCTCCTTCTTTGGAGAAAGGGTCTCTCTCTGTGTAGTTCTGGCTGTCCTAGAACTCACTATGTAGACCAGGCTGGCCTCGAACTCACAGATATCCACCTGCCTCTGCCTCCAAAGTGCTGAGATTAAATGTGTGCACATGGCTGACATGTTCTTTTATTTTCTTAAAACAACAAAACAAAGAGTTCAGAGTTCGGAAAGGTTCTGATAGCCCAGCCACAAGTAAACTTGGATTTGATATTTTGAGTGTTCTGGACCTGATGGGACTGCTGAGCTCAGAGTAGCTGGGACTGTCTGCACAGTTTCAAGGTGAACAGCCATTATTCTAGCATGGAGCAGGAAGGGGCTCCCAGTTCCCACGGCTACTTAAGCAGCTACTGATAGCTGGCTCCAGGTAGGGGTGGGAGAGTCAGATGTGTGTGACTATGTAGGCCAACCATCCTTCAGTGGGTAGTCCTGCAGCCTTTCAGGATATGGACAGTACAAGCTGAACTATTTGGAGGGGAGGTTGTTTTGTTTTGTTTTCAAGAACATAAAAGAGCAGCCTGACAGGCACACATCTTTAATCTCAGCACTTGGTAGGCAGAGGCTGGTGGGTATCTGTGAGTTAGAGGCTAGCCCGGACTACAGAGTAAGTTCCAGGACAGCCAGAGCTAGAGAGAAAGACCCTTTCTCCAAAGAAGTAGGATGAAGAGGAGGAGGAGAAGGAAGAAGAGGAGGAGGAAGAAGACATGAAGCCAGAAAAGGGGAATAAGGAGTGGATCTGGAAGGAGTTAAGGAGAAGACTAGAGGTGAATATGATCAAAATACACACGTGTGTGTATGTATGTAAGAAATTCTCAAAGACTCAATAAAAATACATTTTAAAATAAACAGAAACGTGCCATTATTTTTTCACATCAATTTGCATTTTCAACAGCATACCACGTCACTTTCCTCCCTTTGACATTTCCTTCGCTCCGTTGGTCTAAAGGAAGCAACTATATCATACGCCATGCTCTGTGTGCTCTAGCTCTAGGTTGTAAGGAGGCTGCCTCAGCCCCATGTGAAGCGGAAGCCTTGTAGAGTACTTGTGAGCTAACCAGCCAGGAAGCTCACATACTTACAAGCTCATGGACTTATGAGGAAAGAAACATAGCCGGGCTTTTAATGGGAACAGTGACATTTGATGTGGATATTTGTTGTGGTAGCACTGTTGTTCCTACATCACGATCTCGGGAGAGATTTAGCCTCTCCTCAGACCATTCTTACATCCCTTGAGGCACAGTGTCACTAGCTAGCACACGGTGTATCCAAGGCTGGCCTCAAACTCCCTGTGTAGCTGAGAACGACCTTGAACTTCTGCTCCTCCAGCCTTCACCTCCAGGAAGTGCTGGGCTCCAGGTGTGTACTACCAGAGACTCACGCATGCTAGACAAGCTCTGTACAAGTGAACCCCAGCCCCAGCCCCAGCCCCAGCCCCAGCCCCAGCCCCAGCCCCAGCCCCAGCCCCAGCCCCAGCCCCAGCCCCAGTACCACTAGCTCACAGCACTGGAGAAGATGCCCCAGTTTTCATTGCCGTTCTGTGCATCCCAGAGCTCTGAAAGGCTCAGTGGCACAGAGCCCTGGGAGAGAGTGTCTTCTTGGGTCACCACCTCGCCAATTTGTTTTCTGAAATCCTCATTCTGGAAAATAATCACTTGAACTGAAGTTTCATTAAGACACAGACCATGGATTTTTTTAAAGCCAATTGGCAAAGGGCCCAACCTAGAGCAAAGGAAGATGCTCACATGGAAAACAAGAGCCCAGGACTCAGGTGCAGTGTGCCCTAGCCGACCAGTAAAACGAGTGGACAGTATTTTGTAACATGAGATCTCCTCAGCTCCAGCATGGTGCTCCTAGGAAACACTCACCAAGGAAGGAGCTCTGTCACACACCACTGTGGAACCCTCCCTTCCCCCCAGGTACCACTCTCTCCTCCCTCTTCCCCTGACCTGTGCAGCATACTCCATTCTGCCTTGGCTTCCCCAACCTAACTCAGAACCTATAGCTGTCTCCATTTTAATTGTCTCTTTCCAAGGCTAGCGCACGCCATCATTGCCATGGGCGTTTGTGACGTCCTGCTGCTCAGAGGTGTCATCTTCTGTTGACCTTCAGACCCCTCCGCTGTTGCCTGTCACTGGAGAGAAAGGTGTATTCTAGAAGAAATACGATGAACTTGTCTTTGTGTTTTCTGAGTCCTTCAAAGAGCACTCACTGCTCCTTCATTAACATTAGGATATTCAGAGACAGAGGAATATTGTCAGGGTTCAGTAGCTCCGCCGGGTTTTGCTCCAAGGCAGGAAATAGCTTGGACAACCCGAAAACAAAGCAGGCTTCTCTCCAGCAGCAAGTTCAGTCTGTGGTGGGAACAGCGTTGCATATACAATATGGATCACTAACGCCCCCGATCCCCCGACCCAGAAATTAAAAAGAAAACAATTCTTCTACTTTTTTCTTCATTCTATAAAATACCAAAGCTTATGCTGCAATGCTTCTTTCTACTATCTTTCCCAGAGGAGTTGCTCCTTCAGTAGTTGGTCCACAGGCACACTGTCAGAGAAAGGGCGCTCCCCACCACCTTTCTAAAGCCTCAATAACTTTTTCCAGAGTGTCCTAACTGGGTCACTTCCCTCTTCTGGCTTTGCTGTAAATTCTCTGTGCGTACTTGTCCCCTATTCTATTTTCAAAATCAAATGGCCAGCTTAATTCCCCCGGAGGCCTTGACTACATCCAGTTAAGGTCACGGTCAGGACTTGAAAGCAGTTCTCTCCCTCCTACCATACCCCATAGGCTCTTTTTTTTTTTTTTTTTTTTTCAAAATCCATCCCTCCGCCCTTCCTCCCTTTTCCTCTTCCCTCCCCCTTTTCTTCAATAGCTCTGTGTTGTAAAGGGCCTGGCCACACACAGAGAATATTACAGGAATCAAACCTGGAAGAGAGCACACAGTTATGAAACATTAAACCTCAACTTCTCTTTATTTTGCTCCCTGAATTTTCCTCCCTCTCCGAGAAAACATGAGCCTCGGCAGATTTGCGGTTCATGTTATCTTCAGCTGTAAAAACCAGCTGAACCAACAGAGCCCCCTTCTCTGCTTCCTGCTGTCCAGAGGTTTGCAAAGGAGCTACTGTAAGGGAACAGTCCCCTCCGGCCTTATGGACAACCTTTTTGGAGGAAACATGAAACTGCCGTCCGTAGACAAAGCTCTCCATACATTGTTCAGCTCTGTCCAAACGAGGTCTGTTAACATCAGCTCTGTGCCTGTCAGAGGAGGAGGTGAGCAAAGAGCAGGAAAGTGAGCGAGGGTCAGAGCCTCGGAACTGCCTGAATATTGCCTTTCAAAATACAGTTTAGAAAGAAAGAAAAGAAAATACAGTTCAAGGGTCCTTCCATCGCTTCAATCAGCAACAACCTAAGGAGCTTAGGGGGGAATTTGGCCTGAGGATAGAATGCCACATCAGACATTGATTCAGTTAGCCAACCTTTTTCAAGGTGTCACCCATTAATTTATTGACTGCAAGTAGGAATTTTGCCCAAGGCCAAAACTCACAATTGGTCCCAGTTGAGCTGAAGTGGATTTCTACAAGTGGCTAGGGAAAGGGAGGCTTCTCTTCAAAATGTCTCTGCTTTGGTCCACCCTTTCTTTCTTTATCCCTGCTCTGGCTTCATCCCATTAATAACTGAGCACTCAAAGAGTTCCATTAGTTGGTGGCATGCAAATAGCTGCTCAAAGGATTTGAAAGTGGATTGATCCTGAAGCTGCCGGTGTAGACGCTGCATGTCAGAAGTGACTGAGGGACCTTACTGGCTGCTTCTCAATTTGGACATTATTCTGGTTTTTCCCTTCATCTCATCTTAGTAAGAGAAAAGACAATATTCTTACAGAATGGCTCTGTGCATTATTCTAGAAATCTTGGTTTACCTAAGTTTTCATATACAAAAAAATACATAATAAAAAATTTCAAATACAGAATGATTACGTTTTATACCTGATGTGTATATCTAACATGCAAGCTACAAAACAGAGAAAGATTATTTAAATACTGTAATCATTTTCTGGATGCCATATATAATAGAGAAGTCATGGTCATCCTACACGGACTAATGTTTTGCAGAGTTTAAAGAGCAATTTCCCCTGGCTCTTTAACTTTGGAACAATTTATTAGATTCTCTTACTACATGTAGCTAAATTCAGACTGCTTTGGTATAACCTGGAGACCCAAAAGCTAGGCGGAATTCCTTCTTAGAGAAAAAAAAAAAAAACAAACCAAACTTATATAGGTGCATATGAAGGCCTATGTAAAGATGGAATATTTGTTTACAATATCATAAAACAACCAACCCAGAGATGCCTAGGGACACCGTGTAGCTGCCCCAGGACTCCACAATCAGTTCCATGGAATAGGAATGTAGTCATACATATCTTTAGAGTCATAGCAATTTTAAAAAAGACCGTTACTATTAGTGTTAAAAGCACATAAAAAGCAATACTGTGTTGTTCTACGTAGAGGGACTGTAAAGCATTGGGCTTGGCTGAGGGCTTAGCTCAGCTGTGAAGGGCTTAGGTATCCTGCAGAAGACTGGCTTCTTCCCCTTGAAAGTAAGAAAGCTTGCTCTCAGTCAGCTGATGGATACGAAGTCCCTCAGAAGAGGCTGGGAACAACTGCAGTAAGAGGCAGAGGGAAGTTGAGCCTTGTGGTGATACTGTTTCCCTTTTTTTGTTGATCTTTTTGTTTGTTTGAGACAGGGCTTCACAGTGTCACTTAGGCTAGCTAGAACTCATGGCAATCCTCCTGCCTTCACCTTCTACTTGGGATTACAGGCATGAGCCACTCTACCTGGTTTTCTTTATGTTTTTTTTTTAATATGACCAATTTAATGTGTTACATGTCTAGTTCCTATATGAGCCCTTTCAAACAGTTAAAAAGAATGAAAGCCTTGATCTGAGGCTGGAGAGATGGTTCAGCAATTAAGCATGTGGTTCTCAGGACATGGCAGCTTACAACCGGGAGCTCTGACAGCCTGGTCACCCTCTTCTAGCCTCCAGGGCACCGGGCACACATGTGATACGTATACATACGTGCACTCATACACATAACATAAAATAAATAAGCCTTTTAAGAATGAAATAAAAGCCTGGTTTAATATAGTCTTTTCTGTAGACAAGTCCCAGTGTTGCTTCCTAGCAACGCTCTGTCCAGGAGTGCAAGCAGAAGAGAGGGCAAACAGCTGCATTTGAACTATATTTTATCATGTAATAAAGTATCACCTCCCTTCCTCCTCACTCCTTATTGCCCCCCCCCATTGACCCTAAGAGAGCCTACTAAAGCAGTAACCTTGACCCTCACATCTTCGTTTGAAGATAAGGGCTCTACTTTATTCCAGTTAGACTCCATTGTTCCTTGAGACTAATTTGATTCCCTGACAGTGGTCCTCAGCCAGTCTAATGCTTCTTCGACCATTTACTGCAGTTCCTCATGTTGTGGTGGCCCCCAACCATTAAATTATTTTTGTTGCTATTTTATAACTGTAGTTTTGCTACTTTTAGGAATCACAATGTAAATATCTGATGTGCAGGATGTCTGGTATATGGCTTCCAGACGGGTTGAGAACCACTGGTTTAGGAATCCTTTCTGGCCAATAGGGCTAGATTACTCCCACCAAATTCAATGGAGTGAAGCAACTGCTTTTCCAGAACAGGTTGTATCTCTTCTCTGGGGAAGTGCCTCTTCTGCTGCATCTTCCAGGATTTTGTTCTAGGAAAGTCAATTTCTTCAGATTCTATCTGCCTCTGCCTTGCTCCTCCCTCTTTCTTTCTCCCCCTCCCCCTTCTTATTTCCAAATCCTGGTTTCCTCTATCTCTGCATTTCTGCTCCTTTCCAACTTCATTCTCCCCCTCACCATACTCTTGATTTTCTGGAAAGGTGTTCTACAAAGTAAATTTTCAGGATGAACAATCTCAGTAATACCAATAAATAATAATTTTTAAAACTCCAAAAGGTTAAAACCAAAAGGTAGATTCACTTTTAATGAATCTTTAAAAAAAAAACTTGCTTTTATGTCGTTCCTTTTTATCTCTTCATCAAGGAAGCCGTATTCCATGGAGCCTCGGGGTATGATAAATAACTTACTAGGATGCTGAGCTGCACATTATTCTCTGACAGGATGACTCAACACTGATCGCTATTATCTACATTCTTTAAATGATTTCCTGCAGGGCTACCCAACCCCAACTCCCTCCACACATCCAGAAAAGCACCAGAGATAAAACGTTTAGAAGCGACTCATCTGATTTTCCCATTTTCCCGTGAGAAAGGGCACAAGGAAAGGATGTCAGCCCTCCTGTGACAATGAACCGTCCAGGTGAGCGCCCTTTCTCTCCCAGTGAGCCTAGGGAAGAAAGGCCAGCGAGCCTGTGGCGTGGTAGAGGACACAGAGCTGTCTGCTTGGACGACCTGTGTGAAGAAACATGTCTAACCAGCTGCTTTCCGGAAGAAGTGGAATTCTATAAGGGACATTTCTCAGGTACTGAAAACCTCCTTTGAACTTGAGCCTTTTGGCATTTTCATTTGCATCTGTTTAAGCAGACACTCGGCCAGCATTTATCAGTCCAGGCTCCCTGAGTCTTCTCACTTCTGAACCATGAAAGGAAGCTCTAGTATATGATTTTTTTTTAATCTATATACCTGACAGGCTATAACCTGTAGAAAGCTCTGGCAGAAACACAAAATCAATCGAGTTTCATTTGAACCATTCTTTGGTTCTCAGAAGCCTTTGATAAATCTCAGATGAAAATTCTCCAGTCCCTTGGACGCTCAGGAGGGCAACTGAACACTTTGATTTTTGACTTTGTCATGTAATTGGGGGTGGCAATTTCATTGATCTGTTGTTCTCTGCTTCAGTGAATTTATTAATCTGCCTTTCTAGTCAAGTAACTGGACAGGACTTCATTTAAAAATGATTGTGGTTACTGCAACTGGGCAGAGGCCGTAGGTTACCAAAGTCAACATTTTTGACAGTTTTTGCAGGATCATAATAAATATCCAGTTAGGTGGCCCTCCCCCTTTCAAACTCCCCACCCCCGTCTCCTAAACTGGATTGATGCAACTGGTTTCCTTGCTTGGGGGCGCAGGGAGAGGAGCTAGGATAAATCCACTCTGCACCTTGAGCAAGAATGATGGTTCTAAAATACAAACATTTTACCTGGCTTAGCCCTGCCTCATGCCCTAGAATATCACCTCACTGTATGAGATAAGGAGTAAGCACTCACGAGAGCATGCGTGATCTCCTAAAATCTTTCTAGACCAGTGGTTCTTAACCTTCCTAACGCTGCAACCCTTTTTAATACCTCTTGTTGTGGTGGCCCCCAGTGATAAAACTGTTTTCATTGCTACTTTGTAACTGTAACTTTGCTACTGGTATGAAGAGTAATGCAAACATTGTTAGAGATGGAGGTTTGCCAGGGGGGTCGCAACCCACAGGTTGAGAATTGTTGCTCTAGACCCATTTCCTGCCCCTCCCTAGCTAAATCTGCCTCTTGAACTACTTACAGGCAGGAGTCACCAGCTTCCCAATTGCTTCATGGCTTCTTAACCCAGCTTCCCTTGGACTACTCAGTCAGCAAGTTCTTATTGACATTTTGGAACAGTAACTCACTTCCTCTAGAAATTTTAGGAGTTCATGGCATTTCATCCTCCATTTTAATTTTTTTCTCTGTCTTTGTCTTGAGAGCGGGAGTTGTGCCTTAGCCATCAGTGTTAACTATTTTATAGTATATTCATAATGCATTCCACATATTTTTCACCACAGTATTTATCCCTCTCTGGAATCAAGTTTGAGAGTGGACCTATTGATTTATAGCACCTAGCACCATTTGGCCCATGTTGTAGGCATTCTAAAAATATTTCCTTAATGAAATATATTTGTAAAACCATAGGGGCCAACAGGCACTCTAGACTCAACACTAGGCACCATGATGAAATGCACAGCCATCTTATATACCATTGAGCAATGGAGGGAGGAGCTAGAAAGATGGCTCAGTGGTTAAAAGCACTCACTGTTCTTGCAAAGGACCAAGTTCCAGTCCCAGAATTCACATAGCTGCTTGCAAGCAGCTGTAACCTCTAGTTCCAAAGGATTGGGTGTCTTCATGGTCTCCTCAGGCACCAGGCACACAGACAGACTGACAGGCAGACAGACAGACAAACATTCATACACATAACATGTTTAGAAGATAAAACAAATCTTTAAAAAAGAGGGAAAGCTAGGCTCCAAAGAGGACATGATGCTCAATAAAATGTGTTTTTTTTTTCTCATACATTTCTCTAGTTGGTTCAAGTAGCATACTTATCCACAGCCACTTAGCATATTTCTCTTGCACAGCCACACAAAGGAAAGCATCAAATGAATAAATTGGTCCAGTTTCCTAAACTTGACACCCAGAGTCTAATTCCGACTTAGCTACATCATCACTGCCTGGGTGTGCCTCCAGAGTGTTGAGGGGACAGTATTTCCGCAAAGGGCTTCACGTTTTGCACTGGTTTCTCTCAAGCCGTAGGCATCAGCCATTCTGCAAACTTTTGTACTAAGGCATTGAACATATGCACCCAACGGAATACTAGATAACAGACCATTCATGGGCCTTCCTTATGAGGTTAGCAGACAGGAATGTGAAGAGGCTCACACCAACCAGTGAAAACAACCGCCATCAAGGTGGCTTCTGGCTGAGAGTACTGTGAGCTGCTTCAGTGGGGAAACATCCTATTTGTAAATGATGGGTTTTTCTACCCCTACCCTTGCTCTGAACAATGACACAGAGACCTTTCTATTTATTAAAAGCTTCAGATGCTATAGCTGGGCAGATACTCAGCTATTCTATTCACCATTAGTTTTGGATAAAAAGAGATGTTATCAGCCAGGTGATGGTGGCTGATGCCAATGTTTGGAAGGCAGAGTGGATCTCTGGCTTCAAGGCCAACCTGGTCTACAGAGTTTCAGGACAGCCAAGGCTACACAGAGAACCCTATCTTGAAAAACTAGAGAGAGAGAGAGAGAGAGAGAGAGAGAGAGGATATTGCTAATAATATACCACTTCAGACTTACAAAGCAATTTTAGCCTCATGCATATCTTTTAGGACAGTGGTTCTCAACCTTCCTAATGCTGTGACCCTTTAATACAGTTCCTCATGTTGTGGTGACCCCCCCACACACACACACTATAAAATTATTTTTGTTGCTATTTCATAGCTGTAGTTTTGCTTCTGCTACGAATTGTAATGTAAATGCCCGATCTGTGACACCTGTGTGGGTCGCAACCCACAGGTGGAGAACCACTGTTTTAGGGGCTGCTTTGCTCACACGTAGATCTTCTAAATTCAAACCAGGGAGAAGTAATCCATCTAGCTTCATTCTCCTTGTTCCATCTCCTTTCCCCTTGCTCTCTCTAATGGACTCACTAACTGGTCTTTCCTCGCTCCCCTTCCCCGGTGCTTTCTTAATTCCCTGGATCTTTCTTTCGAAAGCAAAGGAAGGGGAGCCTCCTTCAGGCTCCAAAGGATCTCAGCCTGCCCTGGGGAGGGGAACTCAGAGCACAGAGCCCAACCCCACCTAAGAGTCAGGGTGGGAGTCAAGGCCCCAAAACACCAACTTCATTGCGCTTCCCACATCTTGTCCCCAGCCTGAGTTCCTAGTATCTTTATGTGGTAGGGAGGGAAGAAAGCAGGAAATGTTCCTACCTATAAGCTTACGGCTTAGCGTTTTTTCCCTGTCTTATATTTAATTTTTTTGTTAGCAATAACTACAATTTTGCATTTTTTTTCTGACTCCATAATTGACACCCTGGAGAAGTTAATCATCTACTCAATTTGCCTGAACAGGAAAGTCATCAGCCCACAGGTAAATAAGGATCACACATGGGGCACAACTATTCTAACCACGCCTGCTGCCCACTGTCCCTTTAGGACTACAGCACAGTCAGCTGTCATAGTGGAGGAGGCTGGGGGACCGCGATGCCCTCAAAGTGCAGTTTAGAGGTGCACCACATACATACATGAAAGAGAGGGAGGACCATGTACACATATGAACCAGAACAAGGAGAGAGTGCTCAGTGGAGGACTGATAGAGAAATATCCAGTATCCATAAAAAGAGGTCCAGTGAAGGTGGGATAGACAGTCAGGTCTGTGGCCTGGACAGAAGGTTGGAAGGTTGGATGACTTCTGTTAACACCCAGTCAGGAGGCATAAACATTCCTGCTTAGAGAAAAGCAGGACCCTGAGAGGCCAAGTAGGAAAGGAAAGAAATGATGGGACTTCCAGCCACAGGACTGAAGAGGAGGAAGTAGCCTGATCCTTGCATTTGCTTCAGGCTTCTCAAGATGTCAAAGAACTTCCATTGTATTTCTGACTTTCAGAAGCTGAGTAAGACAGCCAGTAGCTGCCTTCTACTGATCAAAGTGGTTAGCTTCGCAAAATGTGTCCCAAGTCACTGGTTGGATGAGGTTTGCAGAGGACACAGAGACCTTTTGTGCCAATTGTTTAGACTTAGCTGGTGAGGTTGGAGGATGAGGTGGAGCCAGGGAGTGGTAAAGCATGAAATAACCAACCATGACTAACTGCTGAGTTCAGCCCCAATGAATTCACTCTGCAAACATAGCTTGTCATCCAGACACAGCTAGCACAAGCCTCCCAAATGTGCTACATGTCACAACACAGGGCTGCAAATCCCCACTTTGTCGGTAAGGTCATAATCAACTGTGTCGGGGTGCAGCCCTTGGTATGGTTGGATGACATGGAATGGTACCCTCAGGTGATTTTAGTTTTGATGAAAGTAGACAAGGGTACACATTTTATTTGTTGTGTTGTTGAAGGTGAATTTGTGTAGTTAAAAGGGCTTAACCACTGCTGTTGATTTTAATTCAAAGAACACGCCACAACAGAATCCAGATACCTATTAGGCTAGACCCAAATTCCTATTCTATCCATTATACTTAAGATGAAGCCCTTTCTGGGCCTGTGGTGCTATAATGATGACAATAATATTTGATGATCAGAAAGAGCCTAGTGGGCTCTTTCCTCTGAGAAGGCAGGAGAGTCGCTGGGAGAAAAAAACATAAGAGACTATTTATTCCACATGCCATTGCAGGTGGGAAAGAAAAGTAATAAAGTAAGTAGGGATTATATTAATTTACTGTCTCCTTTTTTTTTTTCTTTAACCACTAATCCCAGCCTTCTAAAGACATAAAAGCATCAACTGGGCCACAGCTCAGTCCATAGAGTGCTTCCCTACCATGCATGGAACTCTGAATTCAGGCATTACATCAAACCCGACATGGAGGTACACACCTATAACCCCAGCAATGAGGAGGTGTGGGCAGCAAGATCAGAAAGTTAGTGTCATCCTCTCCTACATTGTGGGTACTGGGATACAAGTTGAAGACACTGTCTCAAAAAAAAAAATTAAAATAAAGATAAGATTTGGGCAGTGGTGGTTTACACCTTTAACCCCAGAACTCAAGAGGCAGAGGCAGGTGCATCTCTGTGAGTTCAAGGCCAGCCTGGTCTATTGAACAAGTTCCAGCTGGACTGTGTCGAAGCATTTCTCTGCACTTACACATACCCTTGTCATGTGTCTAGCTGAGGCCTCCTCATATTCTGATCTGTAAGAGTTCTTATGTGGTTCTATTACAGGATATAAGTTGCCAGTCCTCTTACGGGCTGGAGCAATCATCAGCCTCTAATCATTTCTGTTATTCTGTTAGATGCAGTAGTCACAGGCGAGTCCAGATCAGAGATGGGGAATACAGTTCCCTCTCAATGGAAAGAGACTATTTGCCATCTCACAGCCTGTTTGGGGGAAGCTTCTGAAAAAAAAAAAAAAAAAAAAAAAAAAAAAAAAAAAAAGCACTTCAGTATAATGCCAACAGCGATCTGAAGCCTAAAGTAGGGGAGCCTAGCATAGATAGAAGCAAAGGGAACCCACAAAATGCATCATGAAAGGAGATGTAGGAAGACGACTGAACAGCTCTGAAGATTAGAAAGCAACCACACTGGGAGACGCCTACAATGAGAGAATGAGATGAGCTTGCTTGAGTCACTAGCATCTCCAAGCACACTGAGCCGAGATTAACACTGTGAGGGGAGGGTTTGATGGTGAATTATTGTTAAAAAAAATTTTAAATGTAAAACAGTAATGTTTGGAATCAGTGTCTTAAAGAGAAATCTCATACCTGATATTTGCTTTAAAAAAAAGTGTCAGGGGGGGATGTGGTGACATACACCCTTAATCCCAGCCCTTTGGAGGCAGAGGCAGATGGGTTCTGAGTTCAAGGCCAGCTGAGTCTACTTAGAGAGTCCCAGGGCAGCCAGAAGGACAGGATGAGAAATTGTCTTAAAAGTAAAGAAAGGCAGGGAAGGAATTATGGAAAAACGTAGCGATACAGTTGGTAATGTTACTCTGGGGGAACAGTCTAACTCATCTATGAAGAGAACAAGGATGGTTTGGCACTGACAGCCAATGGCTATCGTCAGGGCTGAGTGGCTAGAACACTACTAGGAATTGCCTGGTATTATTGGTTGGGGTCTGGGTTTAGTGTTCCTATATTCTTGGCATCTTATTCAAGAATGAACTTAAGGTACACACAGATTTGCAAGATACCAAGATTCTTTATTCCAAACAAAGCAATAGGTCAGAAATATGCTGCTAAGATATGACAGCTGGACACATGAGTGAGGGTACTCTAGGGCTCCAATTATGGTTGTGGGCTTTCTTTTCTGGAGTTCAGAAGAGGAAGGAGTTGGGTTATTAGAAGTAGTGGTATAAATGAGACTGTCCCAAAATGTTCTATTTGAACATTTGCCCCCCCTCCCCCAGTGATGGTACAGTTTGAGGAGATTTAGGATGTGTAGCATTATGGGAGGAAATTCATCACCGGCAGGTTGTCTTAGTCGGCATGACCACGGCAACTCTTACAGAGGACAGAGTTTAACTGGGGCTTATAGGTTCAGACATTTAGTCCATCAGCAGCATAGCAGGAAGCATGGCGGCACACAAGCAGACATGGTGCTGAAGGAGCTGAGAGTTCTATATCTAGATCCGTAGACAGCAGGAAGAGAGAAAGGCCTCTGGTACTGGCTTGGGCATCTGAAACTTTAAAGCCCGTGTGGTATGGTACCTCCGGTACCATACTTCCTCCAGCAAGGCCACACCTTCTAATCCCTGTCAAGTGACTCCATCCCCTAGTGACCAACCATCCAAATATATGAACCTATCAGGGTGATTTCTATTCAAACCACCACACAGGCTTTCTGCAGACTCTCACCAGTTCTGGTTCACTCTCCCATCAGTGCTTGTGGCTCTCAGCTTGCTGCTCCAGCTGGCTTCCCTCTGCTGCTGTGCTGTTCCCTCCACAGTGGACTCACCCCTCTGGAACCCTGAGCCCAAATAAACTTTCTTCTGTAAGTTGCCTTGCTCATGGTGTTTCATCATAGCAACAAAAAGGTAACTAACACACTAGGCGCGTAGTTTACGTGGCTCTTTAGTTTGATTGACAAGCTTGGACTACACAGGTCTTTGCTCATTGTGCATGTCCCTTCCCATAATACTTCTGACTTTAATCACAGGCATGTCTAATTATGCACAGGCATAAGATGATAAACAGAAGATTCTCCTAAAAGTTCACTGGGTGGACATAGTTTGCCTTATTTCACGTGCAGCTAAAACCAGTTTAGGCTGTCCTGGCCCTCCACCCTTGTAGCAGATCTGTTACGGGGGTGTGTGTTTGAACAGAAACTGTTCATGTTTGGCAATTGTTTAGAGAAGGCGGAACTTACTCCTTTGTTCGGAGAGGGGTTGCATACAGTTTATACTGGACTCATAAACATCTAAAAGGTTGCTAAATGCATTTTTTTGGACAGATGTGTTACGCATAGCACTTACAGGTAAGGCTCTCAGGCTGCCAAACACATTTTAACAAAAAGTGTGTGTACATAGCCCAACCCAAGTAGAGTCCCAGGTTGCTAACCAGGCCCTCGCCTTGACTGCCTCCACTAAGTATCAAGGGTTTGGGGGAAAAGAATTTGACTCTATATTAAGGTGAGGGGAAAAGTTCAGTTTGATATTGGGGGTGAAGAGGGCTTGGTAAGATGGCTTCGTAGTATTCTTTGCTAAAACTAGATGAGAGGCCAAAGAAGGACTAGCAAGAAAGAGAGTTCAGAGGAAACTGACTAAAATTTGTTCAAGAAAGAAGTCATTGTAAATGAAATATGTGATATGGATGCCATTTTTATGGTGCCAAATATTACATTATTTCTTATAATTTTTTACAAACTGCTACACATATACAAAGTAAGATAATAAATTTTTGTGATGACAAAAAGAAAAACACAAAAAACAAAACAAAGAACAACAAAAACTGAAACAATAAATGCAACAAAACACAAACACACAAGAAAGCACTATAAACTTAGCAGAACAAGTGGAGAAGAGACTGTGATCCAAGACCTGAAAGAGGCACCTCCAATCCACCCTTAGGACTGGCGCTCCAAAGAGGAACTCTCTTTCCGTTAGTTTCTTTTGCCAGGAGGGGGTGTTTGGTTGGTTGGCCATTTGGTTAGTTAGTTTTGTTTTTGTCTCAGCCATGAGGTGCAGGAAGGCTGACTCATGCAATTATCTCCTCCATTCATGTCTGGTCCTCTGTCAGTCTCTTTAACTCAACCATGACCAGTTTCTAAGAATACTAAGAGGTATTTTTTTTTTTTTTTTTTTTTTTTTTTTTGGTTTCAGGCATCCCCCAGCCCCTACCTGCTGCGGGCAGGGCTTCCCCTCTCCCAGAGAACTTTCACTATACAATCCCGACATTTTGGTGTCGTACCCTCCCCCGCCTCCGTTTCTGTGTCCTGTGGCTATTTCATCTGTCTAGAATGTTCTTTTCAATGAGTATGGGTGTTTTTTTCCCTCCACATGTCTGTCTGTGTACCATGTACATGCAGTACATATGGAAGCCAGCAGAAGGTGTCAGCTCCTCTGGGACTGTAGTTACAGATCATGGTTGTGAGCTGTCCTGTGGGTTCAGGGAATGAAACCCAGGTCCTCTGGAAGAGCAGCCTATGCTCTTGTACTGCTGAACGATCTCTCTATCCCTGGTATGTTCAGTTTTTCTGTTTGTTTCAAGACAGGGTTTTTCTGCATAGCCTTGGCTGTCCTTAAAACTCACTCTGTAAACCAGACTGACCTTGAGCTCTGAGATCCACCTGCCTCTGCCTCCAAATGCTGGAATTAGAGGCGTGCACCTGTGGTTTTGTTGTTGTTGTTGTTTTGTTTTTGTTTTTGTCATTACCCTCTGGTATGAGCTAAAAAAATCTATTCCATCAGAGGCCATCCCTAGTTAAAGTTCTTTCTTGGGTAGTCTAACACGGTGCTCTATGTTCTAGTTTGAAAGAACTACACTCCTTCGAGTCTAAGATGCTTCTCAACCATCTCTAGAAGGGGTTCTTGCAGTCAATAGCTTATCATAGTTTAACTGGCCACAGTTTCTCTACATCAAGTAAAAATAATACTGGTGCATCTTGTAGCCAGTGGCATTTCTATTCAGCAGGAGTATCCACCCCGCTGACTGATGCTTAACGATTATCTACCCTGGGATGCTTACAGGCTTCTCTAGCCGGGATCTTCTGTGACATGCATTCTCACATGGACTGGAATACCTGTCGTATCAGCGTACCGCATGTGTTCAATAATGATCAATCAAGTGGCTGGGCTCATTAACTTCATAGCAGGGCTGTCAGCATCCAGGCTTTCTGGGCTCTCACATCCACATGTACCGTATCTTGTTCTGAAGCACTTATTTTAAGCAGGCACTAAACTTATTTAAATACAGGACACCACTATCTATCCAAGCAGAAATGACTAAATTGGTTGCATTACATGTTTCTCAGAAAATCACATTTAACAGGGAGATGTTAATAAAACGTATTTTCAAAGCATCTCAGTCTGACGTCTGGGTTTTGTGATAAATCTGCTATTTTTACACAGGGAAAAAAAAGAAAAAAGAAAACCTCTCGGTCACACACTGTGACCAATTTCTCTTGCTTAATACTATAGTTAATGCTGATCCCAGATTTATACTCTCAATCTGTTTTCATAGAGAAAATATTTGGTTTACACTCAAATAAGTAGAAAAACTAAGGGATTCACTCTTGGCTAAAATAATTCTGTAATTAGTAAATAGTTCTGGAAATGCAGTTAGAGACATAACTGGATTGTGATGGGTGGTTCATCATTCTGAAAAGTTTTCTCTGAATGAAAAGTCTTTTTTACAACTGACATAAAGCTGTGGATAAATCTCATTATTATGAAAGTCCTCAATAGTGAGAATTTAAGAACAAAATTATGCAAACACAAGAAAATGGGCCATCTTGGCTTATGCTTTATTCCTAGGATTTTTGAATAAAATGGAGCCTTAAGGCCATTTCAAGTTTGGGAGAAGCCTGCCTCCTAGGTAGCCTTAGATGATGGGTCTGTAAGTTTATGATACGGTGGTAGAGGACTTGACCAGCATGTACAAAGCCTTGTGCTCAGCCCCTGTACCACAAAATGAATGTTTTCTGAAGTGGTTTGGTATGAAGCACAGAGGTGTGGCTTCTTGTCCTGGGTAAGGTGTGTCGTGCTGCCCTGGACTCGGTTCTGCTACCGCAGGTCTGGTTTCTCAGCATCCCCACTGAACAGGAATCTCCTGAATAAAACCTCCCCAAATTTTCTGATCAGCACTCACCTCTCCTTCCATCTTCTTTTTCTACAACAGTTGTAATACTTTATTCCTATTTCTGTTGAGGCAGCCACATCGTGGGCACTTGTATTCCTCAGAGCTGTGATCCCAGCAAGCCAGGAATGTTTTCATTCATCTTTGGGTCTAGCATACGGAAGGCATCTCTGATATTTGCCATCTTGAGTTGAGTTGGCTTCTGAAACCTGGCTTGGCTTGTTCTTGAGTTCATTTCCCCTTAAGTCTGCTTGTTTTGCTTGTTTTTATTTGTGTCTTCTGCCAAGCTGTACCACACTGAAGAACAAACCCAGGACCCAGCACATGTTAGATGGTCAACCCCATCTCTGAATTGCACCCTTGGTCCATGTAAAGTGATTTAAAAAAAAAAAAGAGCAATGTACTGAAATTGCAGATTAGAAAAAAATATGGCTCATCTTAAATACTCTTGGAGTTTGTTGTTGTTGTTGTTAATGGTTTTTGTTTATGTTTGTTTGTTTAGGGAAGGGGGATTTGCAAGGTCTCTTCATGCATCCCTTGCTGGCTGCCCTGGAGCTCCCTACATAGACCAAGCTGGCCTCAAACTCACAGAGCTCCGCCTACCTCTGCCTCCCACGTGCTGGGATCAAAGATGAGTGCCACCATTCCAGCCTCCTCTAGGGTCTTTGTCCATGCCCTACAACAAAGGGATAGATGGAACACAGCCTCAGTTGAAAGAAGGCCTCTGGCAGTTCAAAGCAAAGTCAGGCCCTAAGGTAAAGTTGGCTGCAGCTTCTCTGGACCCTTGTAAGAGGGATCCTACAGGTCTTCGAGAGGAAAGCTAATGTTCTGGGGTTCTGAGAGCTGAGGCAAGTTCTGTACTCTCTGCAGGTCTATCCAGCCATTACTCTCAATCATATTGAACAGGCTAGGCTTGGCTCTAACGGTCATTTCCCCGATGATGCTGGATTATAGACCCATACCCGTGCTGGAGATAGAACCCATACTTTCCGGTTGCTGGGTAAACACTCTACCACTGAGCTATATTCTCCCTTATACCCATTAAGCGTATTGATCATTAACTCACTGATCTCTAAAACAAGAAATCTTATATTAAAGTTTTGCCCTGTGCCATGGATCGGTGCAAAAACTGGGGGTGGGGGGGGTGAGGAGGAAGCATTCTTAAGCAAGCTGAAGCATCAATGCTAAGTCTAGCAAAAATGACAAGATCTTGATGCCTGATGGGACCTGACCTTGGCCATTCTTTCAAATGATGCCCCTAGGGGACAGAGGCTTGGCTGAAGATCCTGCCTGGCATCTGTATTTGCAGAAGGGGGCACAAGGCAGAGGGTGAGGTGTGCTGAGAAAACAGCAGGGGGAGATGGGACCTGCACAGGGGAGGGAAATGCTGATTCCATCAGAAAACAAACATCACGTTATCACAGTTTTCAAATAGCAGCTATTCATTGGTAATATGAAACTGTTTAAAAAAAAAAAACTGTCTTTTAGCAAATTTTAAGTTACAAGGCACCTGACCAGAGGCAGGATCTCAGTCTCACATGTACACAATGCCCGGATTGTTATGTAGCCCCTTAAGGTATTTCCTTGGGCAAGCAATCCTCTTGGGTTATTTGACATTACCCTAGCCACACCAGTTGGACTTCCTAGCCAGCTGCTTTGGCGTTGCTCAGTCAAAGAGCAAATTAATTTTGGAGTCACTTTTCATAAAATTTGAAATCTGAAAGTTCAGCCGTAACCACCTCACAAAATGGGCAGCCTTGTTCTTGACTCATTAACAAAAGACTCTCACTCCAACTCACACCAACCTGGGGGAGGAAATAAGCCAGACAGCCCAGATGACGACAGAAAGGAATGAAAGAACCCTTCCTCAGGACAATGCCTTTTCCTGTCTCTGGAAGCTCCTCCTGTTCCCACACTGGTTTCTACATCCGTTTCTTGACCATGATCCCTTTTCACATCAAAGTGCCCTTCCTCAGGCTTCATGAAGAGGGGCATAACCCCAGCTTCTACAGGAAAGCATTCCATCCCAAAGGAAAAAGGAAAATCATGTGTTTGGTTTCAAAAAAATTACAAGCCTCTCTTGTTTTTTATAATATAATCACATTTGTAAACAATATAGGCTAGCTTCTAGCTTCCAAACATTTAACTCCTACAGTCTATAGTGTAAGCTGAAAGCAAAAAACAAAAAACACAAAAAACAAAACTAGCCTTTCTGTCTTTATTAATGATATTGAATGCCTGAATCAAGAAAAGTTTGGGTAGAGTATATTAACCTTTTTTTTTTTTTTCATTCAAAAGCACATAAAGCTGGACAGATACTTAAGGAAGAGAGGTCAAAATTCCAGGCATTCCTTCACAGACTTGGCCACTGGGACCCTTCTTGGGAGGTCTGGGTTAAATATAGTTCTAAACATCTAAGTGTAATTGGTGGTGGTATAGCATGAAAATGTTTCCAAAGCTGTGCTTTGTGCCATCCTCAAAAGTTGGTATTCAGTGCCAGCACACAGCATGTGCGGCAGACATTTAGATAGGCATGCCTCTGCCATTCTACAGCCTCTGATCTAAATGGTACAGATACACACCCCATAGGATAAGCATGGCCTGTGGTCGGAGGGAGACCTATCTCACAGTATTTTTTAATGTACTGTGGAGTAATAACCTAGACAATATTTTTACTGATGGATTATGCATCAAAGACAGAAATATGCAGAATAAACACAGTAGAGTCATTTGGAAGAATAGCCTATCGTGGGGCAAGAGGTGTTGATCAAAAAAGAATAGGTATCAAAAAGTTAAGGGGTGTGCGTGTGTGTGTGTGTGTGTGTGTGTGTGTGTGTGTGTGTGTGTGTATTTAAACTGTTTAAAGGTATTTGTTTTCTAATTCACTTGCTTGCTTATTCAGAATCTACGACTGCTTCTTGGATGCCCAGTATGTAGCCAGCATACTGAAAAGAGGTACATTTATCCGGACCTCTTTAAATTCATACTCTTGGGGGTCTGTAATGGCACAAGGTGAAAGCAGCATGGCTCATTCCAGTCCAGCATACACTGAGGTTTGGGAAAGATTAGCTAGAGGCTAAAAGACAAGCTCATTCCTAATCTACTCTGAGTAACTTCAAGTCACATCTTTTCTCCTTTGCAGGCTGAAGGGCATGGAGAATTTCTTCTAGCAATTAGGAAGATAGTTCTTTGCTTGAAGTGAATACTTTGAGGCATATCTTTGGGCTGGGGAATAGGAAGAGTCACAAGAAATTAGGTGACCACAAGGTCTATGTGAACACGTGCAGTGGAAGGAAAGGAAGGAAGGAAGGAAGAAAAGAAGGAAAGAAGGAAAGAAAGAAAGAAAGAAAGAAAGAAAGAAAGAAAGAAAGAAAGAAAGAAAGAAAGAAAGGGAAGGAGGGAGGAAGGAAGAAAGAAAGGAAGAAAGGAAGGACAGATTGAGGAGAGCATTTTTCTCTGCTCCAGACACTATTGTCACAGAGAAAACTCCCCCTTCTCTGTATGCACAAAGAGCAGTATTTCAAAATATATCATGTGGATGCTAAGCTGAAAAGAAAAAGAAAGTCTGTACTGATAGGATGTGCAGAACATAGAGCTCATTGAGAGGGGAAGGAAATAAAGTTTGCGGGGAAAGCACGTGCTATGATACCCGTTAATACCATTATCCTATCAACTCATCTGATTCTCCACAGCTTGCCAGGAAGGTGGTGACAGCTTCATTCCACAGATGAAGAAACTTTAGCTCAGCGAGTTAAAGTCACCTGTGCAGAGTCAAACCACTGATAAGCAGAAAAGCCAGGAGCTAAATCCAGGGTGCTCTGAGTCTACAGCTACGGTATTGCCTGCAGAGAAAAATGTTCTATGTGACACTCCTGGATGATGGCAGGACAATTTTTCCCTCTGTTGCATGGGTCTGGTCAGGCTCTACAGTGAGGCAGAGGAGTATCACTCTGGTTCTTCACTGTTCCTGTCATACGAGCAATCTCAGTGTATATTCCAGAACTGATACTACCTAGAGTAATCCTATAGGAGGATGCTATATAAGCTTAACATTGAGCTGGTTGAATCTAGATATGTTTATATGTCTACATACTTACATGTTTACATAAAAGTGCAAAATAAAATTAAGAGGTGCATTTGTTTCTATTGCTCTGGCCTAAAACTATAACTGTATTTGACTACTTATCATGTGATATCCTTACATGTTTTCTAGTGTTTCCATCCTGTCATATTATCTACTCCCCCAAATCCCTACACTCCCAAAAAAGAAGAAGCAGGAACTTATACCACCTGTTTATGAGTTATCATAGTAGCCCCTGGCATTTTGATACAGTGCTATCATTTAAACAACTTATCTTACTTTTTCCCTTAGAGCTGGTCATAATTTAAATTTAAATACCTCCATAAGTTTTATGCTAAATGATATACAGGGGAATGAGTTGGTTTAGAACCTTTAAAAAAATATTTTCAAGATCTTATTATATATTTCAAGTTAGCCTCAAGCTTACTATTTAACCCAGAGTGGTGCCCAACACTGGATCTTCCTGCCTCAGCTTCCTGCACAGTGGATTTCCAGGCATGCATTACCATGCTGAACCCCGAAAAACTGTCTCTTTTTTTCTCTCTATTTGTGGCCACTATAATGCCTTGGAAAAGTCTATTCATTTAGGCAATAACACTAGAAATTTTCTCAAGTCACCCTACTCAAACTCAGAACCAAACTCAGCCAACAAGCAGGAGGTTTGGCCCTGACTCATTGGATTTGGGAATTCTCTTTTGAGTTAGCCAATAAGTTCCAGACGGGCTAGGCTGCCTTTCTGGTTGTGAGCTACCTATCAACTGGGAACAGAAGAAGGCCACTAGCATAGGCCACCCACAACTGACAGATGGCAGTGACTGTGGTCACTGATGGTGTCGGCTGAATCCAGCTCAGCTTAGAAAAGAGAAAAAAAAAAAAAACCCACAATGTCCCTAAACAATTCTCTTCGGTCCATCCAGTTGTCCATTAAAGAAAAGAAAATTGGAAAAGCCAAGACTGCAAGGCCACATTAACATCTGGAAAAGGGCTTCAGGGAATATTCTGGGAAACAGAGAAGAAAGAGCCCCCTAGGTCATTGAGATTCTCAGACTGTCCAGGGAGACCACAGTTGAGTAGGGGTGGGGTGGTTGGTTTATGAGAATAACCAGCAGGGGTTTTGATGCTTGGTTACACGAATCACACTAATTTGCATTCATCCCCAAACAGATAAATACAAGGTGCTTATTATAATCCACAGAATTATTACCAAAGGACCTTGAATGTATAATAAAATTGAATCTGTATTACTTTTTCATGACCAGGGGACAATTGGAAAGGCTTCTGGATGCTGGATTTAGATTTGCTGGAACTAAATAATCAAGGTCTTTGCACTGTCTTGGTTACTTGTCCTATTGCTGAGATCAAATGCCCTGTAAGTTAGGAAGGAAGGGTTTGTTTTGACTCAAAGTTTTGGGGGCACCATCCATCAAGTTGGGGAAGTCAAGACAGAAAAAGCCTGAAGCAGCTGGTCATTCTTCATAGTCAGGAAGAAGAGGACAGTCATTGCTTGTGCTCAGCTCAGTTTCTCCTCTTTACTTAGCCCAGGTCCCAGGGAATTGTAATGCCCTCCTCTAAAGTGAGTTTCCCCAGCTCAGGTAACCCAACCAATGTCAGACGTGCCGAGAGCCTAAACTCTAACCACAAGTGTGCCTGGAGGCTTGTCTCCTGGATGAGAATCATCCTATCAGGTTGACAGTGGAAATCTTCTGTCAGTGTGAAGGCTGCCTTGGCCCCATCAGAGTGCACATAACACACTTCAACTTTGGTTTCCTTAAAGTTCATCCACAAAAGAGGAAAATCTTTTCATTATTTTTTAAAGAATAACTTGTCTCCCATTTTAAAAGCTATCTTTCCGGTTGGAATTATCTCCACATGTTCAACAAATGTCTTAACAGCCCTCAGCCACTTCCTTCTCTATTCCCACTGCTTCCACTAACCCAGTGTTCAGATGACTGACGTTTTAGCTGCAGATGTGGGGTTTATGGTCAGCAGCATAGGAGCATAGACTCTCTGCCATGTTCTCCTTCTAATTAGCCCTTTGATCTAGAGCTAGTCATTTCACTTCTCTATGCTCCGGTCCCCTTACTTTCAAACAAGAGCAATAGCAGTGTCTAATCCCCAAAATTATTATGAATACTAGATAAGTTAGTGTATCAAAGTGCTTAAAGAGAGGCCCTGATGTAGGAAGCTCTTTGTGACTCTTAGCCCTATGGGCATCGTCCTACCTCTCTTGTGTCATAGAATTCTTATGTCGTAAAATCCTCATTTTAATGAGCCCATGTGTTCAACTGTAATGTCTTCTTGGCACAGTACCTGGAAGTTCCTAGTATAAATCCTAACACAGAATAGAACTCAGCAAATTATTATTATTTTTTCAAACAAGGTCTTCTGGTGAAGCTTAGAACTGGCATGGAACTCATGATCCTCCTGCATCAGCCTCCTAAATATTGAGGTTAGTCATGTACCACCAGGACCAGTTTCTCGATACATACTGAGTTTAATCATCTCTCATGGACACTGCGTAATATCCCTCAGTCTGTGATGTCACTTCGTGTCCATGCCAACAAGAAACCAAGTTGTTCCCCTATCCTGTCCTACCTGCTCTTTTCTCTTATCTCTCCTTGCTGTCCAGTACATCATCACCTCTAACAACCACTGCCAAGCTCTTCTGCCCAGCTCAGAATTACCCGGGGAGCCAAGCATCAGCTCCCACAATACAAGGGAGATTGTGATTTGCATAAACATCAGGCCATTTTTACCTCTGCTTACTAACCCAGGTATGGCCAGATGATGGAATTGTAACTGTTTGTGTGAGAGGAAGCAAGCTTTTGGGAGAGGCGAGGAATAACTGAAAAAAAGATAAGGTAGATAAGAGTCAGAAGCCTCTGGGCCAACAAGATAGTTCAGGTATTAAATGTGCTTGCTGCTAAGCCTTGGGGCCTGAGTTCAGTCCCTGAAACCCACATGGTAAAAGGAGAGAACTGACCTGAGTGATGTCCTCTGCTCTCCATTCATGTATACCTCTGCTCAAACACACACAGGAAATATATATACACACACTCTCTCTCTTTATAAAAAAAGAAATTTTTTTCTTCCCACTGAATATTATGGTACTTGCTTGTGAAGGCTAGAACCCTGCTGCCATCTTGCATTCGGAGGTGAGGGCTAAACTGGTGGACCACAAATGACTGAAAATCCGCTGATCTGCTGAGCTAATGGTGCCTGCTCCCCCCCCCCGTGCCCATTCCAGAACTGTGGGGTTTCTCTGTTCCAGTTGTAAATAGTGTCCCTGCCACACAGAAAATCTTCTTCAAAGACTAGTATGTTAGATTCAGTGTGTGTCTCATAAAGACACAGCTCACAGGATTTTCACAAGCCAACTATGCCTATGTAATCAGCATTGAAATAAAAACCAAACTTTTCTATTGTTATGACAAAATACCACAACCAAAGCAACCTGTGGAAGAGTTTATTTGGGTTTATGGTTCCTGAGGGTTAGAGTCCACTAAACTTTTAATGGTGGGTATCTCAGGGCAATGAAAGAACAATGTTTACATTGTTTCCAATGTCCTATGTTACTTTTTTTTTCCCCCTGAGACAAGGTTTTCCTGCGTAGCCCTGGCTGTCCTGGAACTTACTCTGAAGACCAGGATGGCCTCAGCTTAGAGATCTGCCTGTATGCCAAGTGCTAGGATTTAAGGTGTGGGCCACCACAGCTGGGCTCTCCTTTGCTACTTCTTGCAAAACTGTTTTCATCCAAAGTTACACTGAAAAGGCAGGGAACAAATGCTCTGCGCAGCTCTAAAAGGACAGGCTGTGTAAGCACCAACTTCCTTATAGTCCCTCCTGCCTCCCACGAGGCAGGGGACCTCACCACTACATTCTGATGTAAGACTGAGTCTTCAAAACAATCACAAAGAAACTATAAAGATTACAGCAAACCAGGCTTGGTAGTTCAGGCCCGTAATCCCAACTACTCAGAAGATGAAGCAAAACGATTGCAGGTTTCTGGTTAACTTAGCAAGACCCTGTCTCAAAATGAAAATAAAGGAAGGTCTAGGGCTGTAATTTGGTGGTAGGGCACTTGCCTGGTATGCGGGTAGCTCTGGTTCAATGCCCAGTACACGAGAAAAAAAAATCTAGCCAACTATATAGGAAGAGGGGCTTTGACAAGTGGTTCTGTTTGTTTGGTTGGTTGGTTGGTTTTGTTAGTTGGCACCAATTATACATAGAGGCTTTCAATATGACATCTTTGTACATGTATATAATGTTTCTGATCATATTCATCCCCATTATCCTCTTTGGTCCCCCTCCCATTGACTACCTTCCTCTTCCCTTCTTTTTCATTGGTTCTGTCCTGATGGTCCACTGAGTCTCACTGAAGTTGCTCACAGGAGCACGGCTGAGGTGCTGTTTAGTAGAGCACAGCCAAAACATCACGGGCTACTCTCCTGAAGAAGACATCTCCTTATCTCCCAGCAACCAGGAAACACACGTAAGTACTCAGGGAATGGTGGGCCTTGAGAGCTGCTCTCCCTTCCTTGAAAGGATGTTGACAGGAGCAGTCGTGCACAGGTAATCATGGCTGCCCTGAGTTCCAGAGTGCAATGGCTTTACTGTGGCCAGAAGTCAGCACTCCACACCTTCCCCCACTTCCTCTAGCTCTTACATCTGCTCCACCCTTTCTTTTACAATGCTCCCTGAGCCTCACTTACAACTAACATTCACCCATCACTTCCTCTCGTCATGATAGCCAGTTATCTGTAGTTACCTCTGCAAAAGGAAGGAAGCTTCTCTGGCCAAAGCAGGACAGCGGTGCTAATCTATGGGCATAGAGCAGCAGCTTCTCTACTGAGGCCTATGATTCCCACAGCCATGGGCTTTTGACCGCGTTGACAGTATTAGATGAGAATTCTCTATCGTGGATCAGGCCTCAAATCCAACTTGAGACTGGTTGGTTATCCCTAGAACAGATTTGCCACTATGGTACTAGTGAGCACATTAACTGGCTGGTTGGTAGTGTTGCATACAGGGTCAACAGATGAATGACTGCTGATGACAATTCTTCCCCCGAAACCTACAGCACCTTCTAGCACCGTGAGAGCTAACCAGCAAGAAGGAAGCCTTTAGCCTAATTTCAGCTTCATTTACTTCTCTGTGTACTCAGACCAACACATGTGATGTCGTCAGCGATCCAGTCACTCTATCTGGTTCTGGCGGGAAACCAAAAGCAATTTCAATTAATCTGTACTGGAAGGGTGGGGGAGATGACCTCAGGATCTCCGTAACCAACGAATCATAGGGTGGCAGTCCACTTTTTGGCATTGCGATTTTCATTTAATAACCCCTGGCCTCTGGAAATAGCTTTATCTACTGAAGCAGGGTACCACTGTTCAGACTCTTATTTTATATTACTTTTTAAATTAACTTATCAAGTATCAGATTTCCTCGTGGCATTTTCATGCATTGTTAGTTTTAATTGACTTCCTGTCCTTTCCCCTATCTTGCTGTCCCCAACTGCCACTAAAACTTTCCTACCGCTGGTGGGGAATAAGAACTGTTGGGTTCTTATTTCAAACCCTATACTACACCACACAAGAGGAACCATTTGTAAAGTATGGACTTAGGGTGACATCAGTAGTTAAGGAGGGTGTGTGTGTGTGTGTGTGTGTGTGTGTGTGTGTGTGTGTGTGTTAGGGGTATAAAAGAACTTTGTACTTTCCGTTCTATTTTATTCAAACTTAAGACTGCTTTAAAAATAAGGCCTATTTAAAAAAAATATTCCTTTAACATAAAAAAGGTTCTTATAAAGTGGGGCCTTTTATTTCTTTCACAGTAAGATTCATGGGTGTGAGCTTAGATTGGACAGGTTCAGACTACTGGCTTTGTCAGGATCCACTTCTGATCACAATAGCCTGAGCACCCCACCTTGTGCGCCCCCCAGCTGTGTTTCTTCCTGGCCCTATCCTCCTTAGAGGTCAGTTTTCATCTGCAGCTTCACTGGCCCAGGTGAAACCAAACAGAGATCGTTTCAATCACTTGCAACACCTGAAATATTTATAGTCCGTTCTGTATCCACAGGTGACAGGCTAATTATTTACCAAGCAGGTGGAAATGATGCCCATATGGCAAAATGGATTCATCAACTGGGGTAAGGCTCATAGCTCAAGGACTCTCGCTCGGAAGCATCTCCGAGAGGCTCTATTTTAATCTCATAGAAGAATGGGACCATCGCGTTACAAATGACACATTTGCTACCGAAAAGATCAAAGGGTGTGAGAGGGCTTCTGCAGCTGGTCTCCCAGCTGATGTTCTGTTTGCATCTCTAATGAGCTGCAGAGAGAAATCTATGTTCTCTGGGGCAGGAAGATACCCAAATTGGAAGGCTCTTGGAATTCCAGCTCAGAGATCTAATGAAAGGAAGAGATTACTGAAGCTCCATGAAGGCCTTCAAATTTCCCAGCTGAAAAGCTTATTATTATTATTATTATTATTATTATTATTATTATTATTATTATTGGAAATGGTAGCAATTTTATGAGTTTTGAAAATTAGAAGACCAATTAAGACTTGCCTTAAACATGTTCAAATAACACAGTAGCATCTCCGGATTGGAGCCTCTTACCATCTTGTGCCTCAGACATGACGGTTAGTGGCCTGGCTACATCCCAGAATCTTTCTATGCATGCATACGGGTATGTAATGACACTGGCCACATATTTATATATCACATTGCTATGGCCAGCTCTTCCTGGATGCTCACTCAATGACAGAGAAGACTGGAGATGCCATTAAAAGCCAACACTGAAGACTACAGTCACCCAACAAGTTAGAGTCTAATGTCATAGATGTTCCATATTGCTGCCCCCACAGCAAGCACTAACAATTCTAGACTGTTTCCTGACTTTGGCAACTGTCACCTGAGCACTTCACAAGGACAAGTTATCCCTAACAATACCTTTTCCCTCACCACCAAATCTGAGCCACAACCACTCAGTTTTAGCCCATTCTTTACATGGGTCTCTCCATTTTCATCAGTACTTCGGTCCACGCGATCACAGTCTCCCCTCTGAACTGCTGCAGCAGCCTTCTTACAGTCTTCCTGGCCATCATCCACACAGCAGCTAGAGATACCTTTCTAAAGACGGAAGTCTAATCCCATCATCCGCTTGTCAAGAACTTCACATTGCCCATGCAACCAAGACCAAAGTCCTCGCCATGACCTTGAGTCGATAATGGCATCGCTCTGCCTCCTGCTCAGCCTCATTTCCCAGGCTCCAGCATGCTGCCTGCATAGTGCCTGGAATCTTCTTCAGCTCTTCTTACTTCCCTGCTTAAAGCCTAGTGCTTTCCAGATCTCAGCTTCAACAACACTTTGTCGAGGTCACTTTTTGCTGCCTAACTGTAGGAATGTTGGATTAAAGTCTCTGCTGCCTACCAGTACACATCTGCTACTCTATTGTACCGCCTAGTTTTCCCAGAAATTGACAAAGCATGGCCCCCCAGGCAAGAGCTCTAGTGTTTGCTCTGACAATTTATTTCCCAGTTAGGAGACTTAATTTGCTAATAATGAAAATACCAGTGGAAGTGAGGCTGCTGAGCAGGGTTCTAATGTTCTAACTGGGGAAAGAAACAAGCTGTGGCCCCTGGCAAATCAGGAAAAAAAAAAGAGTGTGAGAGAGAGAGATTCCCTGGACTTCACAGACCAGCTGTGAACCACACTCTGGTTTTAGCTGGGTACTCGCTGTGACACCCAGGCCTGGAGACACAGAAATTACACGTGGGAAATGAAGTATTCATATCCTCTTTGCAAAAAGAAGAGGTGGCTTCAGTTTTCCGTCTCTCTGTCTCCCTCCCTCCATTCTTCTCTCTGTCTCTCTCAGTCTCTGTCTCTCTCTCTCTTTTAAGTAGTATTTTCAGCCACAGAAACGCTCCAAAGCGCTCATCTGTAGTTACTTCCCCGTCCTCTGGTGCCCTCTATTGGCAACTCCATTGTGTGAAATCACACTGACTCCTTTTACCTCAGGGAGAGAGGCAAGGTCCCTTCACAAGGCCTTCAGTCATGGTGGCTTTAGTCTCTGCGGGGGGGGGGGGGGGGGGGTCTCTCGGTAGCCTTCCACCCAACCTGGTGAGGGTGGTTTCCTACAAATGAGCTTCTATCTCCTCATGGTTAGGCATCTGCATCAAGCCAATGTTAGAACACAGATAAAATCATGCTAGAGCTCCCAACTCTCAAAGAGCAGCCAGAAAGAATTATCTAGATGCTGCCTGCACAGTACACCCAGCAAGCAGCTGTTAAATTTTTTTTAATTTATTTTTTAAAATAAATTACAGTTTATTCACTTTGTATCCCAGCTGTGGCCCTCTCTCTCATCCCCTCCCAATTCCACCCTCCCTCCCTCATTTTCTCCCATGCCCCTCCCCAAATCCACTGCTAGGGGAGGTCCTCCTGACCCTAGCCTATCAGGTTTCATCAGGACTAGCTGCATTGTCTTCCTCTGTGGCCTGGTAAGGCTGTTCCCCCTTTAGGGGGTGGTGATCAAAGAGCCTGCCATTGAGTTCATGTCAGAAACAGCTTCTGTTCCCATTACTAGGACACCCACTTGGAGACTGAGCTGCCATGGGCTACATCTGTGCAGGGGTTTGGTTATATCCATGCATGGTGCTTGGTTGGAGTATCAGTCTCAGAAAAGATCCTTGTGCCCAGAGTTTTTGGTTCTGTTGCTTTCCTGTCCCCTCCAGGTCTTTCTATCTCCCCCTTCTTTAATAAGATTCCCTGCAGGCTGCTCAAAGTCTGGCTATGAGTCTCAGCATCTGCTTTGATACCTTGCTGGCAAGAGTCTTTCAAAGTCCCTCTGTGGTAGGCTCCTGTCCTATTCCCTATTTTCTCCCTCTTCCAATGTCCATCCCATTTGCCTTTCTGAATGAGGATTGAGCATCTTACCCAGGGTTCTCCTTCTTGCTTAGCTTCTTTAGGTGTACAGATTTTACTATGTTTATCTTATATTATATGTCTAATATCTACTTATAAGTGAGTATATACCATGTGTGTCTTTCTGCTTCTGGGATACCTCACTCAGGATGATCTTTTCTACTTCCCACCATTTGCCTGCAAAATTCATGTTTTTCTTGTTTTTAATTGCTGAGTAGTATTCCATTGTGTAAATGTACCACAATTTCTGTATCCATTCCTCAGTTGGGGACCCTAGGGAAAAATCTTGAAAATGGGCAAGTATAATATTAAAGGGCAGCATTTGTTTAAATATTTTAGTATTTTCCAAATATCTTTGTTGCAAACTGATAAGTTCATTTCAAACACATGGCCTGCTTCTCAGAGAAAAACGACTAAACCAGTTCTTTAAGGGTAAACATAATTGCAATCGGCCGTGCCAATTGTTATGCTAGAAGTCTCTTTAAAAAAAAAATTTGAAACCCAAAGCAAATAAAAATAGGAGAAAATGCCTAAGATGAATTAATTGTATGCATTCACTTTTCAATATTTTGAACAGGAAACTCATAGAACAGAACATAAGAAGAGCCTTAAGACTGACTTAAAGTTTTCCATGAGCCAAGGGAATTCTTCCATTGCCCATGAGGAGCAGGCAGTCCATTTGAATGCAGAGGATCTACCCAGGAAGTGCAGCGTGCTGGGGCCGAACATTGGGAACAAGAGCTGGGCTTTAGATGCAGGCAGCCCTGCCGTTAACTTTGAACTTGCCATTTCCTGGTAGTTTGACTTTCTGCCAGTGTCTATTGCCTCTCAAGGCCAGGGTCCTTCTCTGTAAGCTGGAGCAAGTAAAATTGTGATGAACTCTGGCAGGAGTAAAGGAATACTGTATCTCAAGTGTCCCGTGCAGTACTGCCCAGTCCCAGGAAAACCAAACCACCGGCAGCATTTAGATTTTTCTCTCTCCTTCCTCCCTTCCTCCCTCCCTTCCTCTCTTCCTCCCTCTCTCCCTCCCTTTCTCCCCTCTTTCTTTCCTTCCCTTTTCCTCTCTCTCTGTTGTTAATAGTTTTTTTTTAAACCAAGTCTTGATTATTAATTAAAAAAGCTGCATATTTATTTTGCTTTCTGACTCTTTGCTTGTGCCTTCAACACTTTCACAACAATTTTCTGCTCCTCAATAAGGAAAGCCGGATTGATCCTGTCCATACACACTTGGCACACATGGAACCACCGTAGGCCCTGCTGATGTCTTCTTTGTCTTAGACAATTTCATAAGAATGTTAGGCCTCACAGCGTGAACCCCTCGAAGTCTGGCCACACACCGCATGCAGATTTGGGTGCTTTCCCAACCTTCTTGGTTTACAGGTAAACAATCCTTTTGTCTTTTGTTAGAGGCTTTATTTAGGAGAGCCTACAACAGTATGCCAAACCCTGGACTGTTTTGAATGCCTCTAAGCACCATTCCCCAGAAGAGGAAAAGGAAGGGGCAGGCGAGTTCAAGGGTCAAATCTCGTTAATATATTTTTTTTAAGTGTTTCATTCTGTAGTCCAGTTTTGTAACAGTCCTCTTGGTTTGGCCTCTCTTCCAAGGATTAGGATTATAGATTACAAATATAAGTCAGCATCCCCAGCTAAAGTGTTCTAGTAACTATGTGAAAAAGTAATAGGAAAAAAAAGATAGATGAGTATAATTTTAACATTCTATTTTTTTTAACTCTATACATCTCATAATTTTAATATGGAATCGCTTCAGAAATTACTAACAAGACCTAATATTCTTTTGGCAAGCTATCTTCAAAATCTAGTATGTATCTTACACCAACAAGATGTATCAATTTGGACACTAACTTTTAGTGGTTAAAGTGAGAGGTGTCTCTACGGGAATAATAAGGTTGGCTTTAATAGAAAAATGCTTTCCACTGCTTTGGTTCTTAAATGAAAACTGAGTGAAATTTCAGATCCAGTTCTTGAGTCTCTTTTGCCACCTTCCAAGTGTTGACTACCTCCATGAGGCTTGTAGCTGCAATGTTGGACCCGGCAGACCTAGCATGATACCTAGCCTGTGCCTACCTCCTGTGAATGCTGGTATAAAGTTCTCTCTGTTCTGGCTCCATCCCCAAGAAGGTTCGTGACCTTGACAAGCTATTATCCTCTTTGGATTCCACTTTTCTCATCTGAGAGCCTTTCTCCTCTATTTTTATTTTTAACCTTCACACATCCTTCAGTCCAGCCCCCTTCCTCAGTTTCCAGAAAGAAAAAGATACCCTCTGCTTGTCCTTACACCAACAAATCTTCTGTGAAGCATTAGTGTCATGAAGACTTCCAACTAGGTATCTGCCTGGCAAACCTCAGTGTTGCAGGCCCTGTCCCCAAAACTGCCAGATGAAGAACGTAATGTATAAGGGGCTGTGTTTGAGCTATTGAGCAAAAGCTGTGGGAACATACTGGACTCATCACAGCATTATTAAAACCGTTGCTTTCATTTAGCAAAACTGAAGTCTAGAGAACTGAAATGGACCTATGCTGGAGGTTTCACTTGGGCATAGCCTGAATCCCTGAGCAGCGCTGCTAGCACTCACGCATCCATGCCGCCTGAATCAAGGCTTTATTTATTAGAAAAGTCAGCTGAGGGCAACGTGCTTTCATGTGCTCACCTGGCCGCCTCTGAGAACTGCAAAGGCTCTGGCTGAGGTTTGCCGGGCAGATACCCACCTGCAAGTTGAAAGCCTATACAAAGCCGTTTCCAGAGGAGGCAAAGCGGCCAGAGTCCCCGCCGGCTTCCTTGGCAATGTCTCTTTCAACCCACCTAGTCTAAATGTTGCCCCGGGTCCTCAAAATAACCCATTCCCACCTCAGTTGCTGAGACCTCAAATTCTCCTTATTGCCTTCAACTCTGAGAATCCGACCCCACATTGGTCCCGTTTGCTAATGGTGGCCACAGACCTTTCTTTCCAGATTCCACTTAATAAGTAAAGAACTAGAGGACAAAAACGTAGCTATAAATTTCGCTAAGCCCTGAAGCTATTCGAGGTTTCTCAAAACGCCAAAGCGTTTCTTTCTGGCCCACATAGAAGATCTTCTCTGCAGCGAGGTGGGACGGCATCTCAAAAGAAAGCATTTGATGAGCTAGCTGGTAAAAACACAGAAATGATTAAAACAGAGGCAAAGAATCCACATATTGCTATTACCTTAATGATTAAAACATGCAGCTCATTAATTTAATCTGACAGTGGACCCTTTTGTGGGCAGACAATTCATATGTAAAGTCTTACTGCCGCTAAAAGAGGCTTGGCCCATGCCAAGCCTGGCTCCTCCGTTTCTTTTATTAGCGAGAAGCCACCGGTACAATCCAGAATGATTAAAGCAATAGAGATTGAATTGCAGACAAAGAACTTCAGACTGGATCAGGGAGGGAAAGCAAAACCCCAAACAAGTCCAGAGCTCAAAGGACTCACGATCGAAAAATATTCAAGTTGCCGTTTTTTTAAAGCCGGAAAATTCAACATTCTAGTTTACAGGAAACAAACAAACAAACAAACAAAAACCCTGACATCATCTATTAACACACTGATGCTATATCTCTCAATGGCATTCTCCAGGGTCTCTAAAAGAGAGCCTCAGCATCACTGAATCTCTGAGGTGTAAAGGGTCCCTGGGTCCCCAGTCTTTCCAGGCCATAGTTCTTCTTCATGATAGAAGAAAAAACTCTAAAACATACACTAAGTCAAGAGTAACAACTAAACACTTAGTCACAAAATAACAGAGGAGCAAAATGACCACATCACAAAAGTTACAGAATAATTGTAGAAACCATCTGGTTCATTTTCTCCATATATCTGACCTGCCACAGGGAATTTTCTCGATATGACTATGCTTTTGCACAAAACAAAACCAAATAATCCAAACCTCCTTTCCCCTTAAGAAGAAGCAAAAAAAATATTTTCTGTGGCCAATAAGCTTTGTCTACTTTTAAACATCCATCTCAAACTGTGCCTCAGACTTCAGTCTTGTTTATTCTCTTAAGTTGGAACTAATAGTTTAATGGGCACCGTACATTAGGTGACATGACATCGGGAGATTTAGGCCCCCTCTGTCAGGCAGCTCCATCACAACCCACCCATCTACATGGAAAGTCCTTGATCTAACTCTTTTTTTTTTAATTTTTTATGAATTACACTTTATTCACTTCTTGACCTAACTCTTGATAGAGAAAACCCATTGACTATATTGAAAGAAAACAACTTTTAAATAAGCAAAAACTTTCATTCTGCTGTTCCCCACTTTCATGACCTGTTTTTTTCCATGGAAAGGCAATTATAGCGCATGAGATAATGATTAGTCAAAATAACCTTACTTCCAGTAAAGGGTTAGTAAAATGATACTGTGTTTGCCTTACATGCATGAGGCCTTAGGATCAATCCCCAATCCCACAAGTGATTTTATATCCAGGAGTAAAGTGATCAGTGCCCATGCTGTGTTGATAAATGAGCTTTGTTTCCTCCAAGAAAAAAAACTAACTCAATGCTGACTCCACAGTCGTTACGTTGTGGGGCTTTTGTTTGTTTGTTTTTCTTTTTTGCTTTTTTTTTTTTTTTTTTTTTTTTTTGATGTTGTAGGAGGGGCCTGTTTCTGTTTCATGTATCCTCTGGCTTGGGAGATTCTGTGACAGTCTATTGGTGGGTAAGAGTAATGCTTAACACAAACACCTGTCACCATTCATAAATTTCTCACTGAAAATCCTCCCTGTGACCTGCATCTTAAAGTGTTTTACAGTGCATTCACCACGCCAGGCTTTACTTTCGGAACTTTTCCTTGGGGGTTAACAGAAGTAGTTCAGCTGGAGCTGTGATGGTCAGAAGTCCCAAGATCACCTTCCAGCTGCTCTGCCCTGTGGACTTGTCTAAGTAGGCTGCCACACACCTCACAGCTTTAGACAAACCAAGTGAACCACCTCAAAAACATTTGAAGCTGCCCCGTGTTGTAGACTCAGAACAAATTGCCCTTATTTAAGAAGTAGCCTCCAATGTGTGTTCTAAAAACCTTCGAATTCTGTCACTGAAATTTACTGCAAATTTTTCTTCAACCTGGTGCAGCTTAGGACTATTAGAAAGCACAGTTGCTCGTACAGTTTCTGTCTTGTTATTATTCTGTTTTTTACAGAGTAGTCATATAATAAATACTGTGATTTAAAGAGTCTCCGTTAGCTGGGCAGAGTGGCACACATCTGCATGTAATTTCAGCACTTGGGAGGCAGAAGAAGAAAGACTGCTCTAAGTCTGAGACCGGCCTGGTCTACACAGTGAGACCAGCCAGGACTAAATAGTGAGACTGCCTCTAAATACAAAACTCAGATTAAAAATTAGTGAAAATTTTCTTATAGCATACACATCAACCAAGTCAGGATGCAAGACGTTTTATACACACATAAACTACATCAGGACACAAGATATTTTACACTAAATTGGGGACAGTATTATCAAGACGTTCCTAAGATAAACTGTAATTCATTATTTCTATTGAATATTTAAGTCCCTTCAGATAAGCTCAAGGCTTATCTGAAAGATGGGTCTTAGAGGTTCTTCTATGTTATGACAATAACATAAAATTGAAACAAGTTTTTAAAGTTATGAGCTGGAGAGATGGTTCAGAGGTCAAGAGTACCAGCTGTAAGCTCAGTGGGATATTGCATGCCTGTAATCCCAGTACTCAAGGAGGCAGAGGCGGGTGGATTTCTGTGAGTTTGAGGCCAGCCTGGTCTACAAAGCTAGTCCAGGAGAGCCAAGGCTACACACAGAAACCCTGTCTTAAAAAAGAGAGAGAGAAAATGCCAGTTGCCTTCCAGAGGACCTGGGTTCCATTACCAAAACCCGATGGCAGCTCACAATTATCGATAATTCCATAAAATTTGACCCTGTCTTCTGGACTCCAATGGCACCAGGCACACATATGATGTACAGACGTACATGTAGGCAAAACACCCACACACACAACATAAAAAATAAATAAATATAAAATCTTAATTCTCATGGTCCTATTATAAACATGAAAAACTGAACATTTTTATATTGTTAAAACAAGTGGCTATTTGAAATAAAATACTTGTTAATTTAAATGTAGACAAACCAGTTGTTGGCCATAACAAATAACACAATGATCAACTGTCTGTCAGCTAGTTCATTGTGGTGGCTTTGTTTGGGTAGTTTTTGTACAGTCTCCCTAGGTAGCCCAGGCTGGCTTTGAACTCATGTCCTTCCTGCTTAGGCTTCCCCAAGTCCATCAATTACATCATATACCTCCACACCCAGCCTCACAGCTTTGCTTAGAAAGAAACAGATAGCATCCGGACTTTAGGTGGGCTATCAGTACAAAATCTATTGAGTAACATGTAGCTTGCTTTACTGGTCTAAATAAGAAGTATTAAGTAACCATTAATCATCTGTGTGACTCGTGACATGGTCTGGATCTCACCCTTCAAGCTGTGCGAGTTATTTTTTCATCAATCTCTCCAAATCTCTACAGGGGGAAAGCACTGTTCTTCTCTGCTCACCTGGCTGTCGAAAATGGCAGACACTAACTTTAAGTTAACTTTAATCCTGAAAGCTGAAGTGAATTAAATCGAGCATAACCCAATTTTTTTTTTCTTCTTCTTCTTCTTCTTCTTCCTGCCCTGTGTGACCCGAACCAGTTTTCAAAAGAACACCTCGGGAACCAATTTGAAACGGATGCTATGGCTTTTATTTTTTAAAAAGCTATGTATTTTTGAACACTTGAACCCACACAAAACCTCAATAGAACATCTAGCTCCCTCTCTGAACTGATACCTCATTCGCTTGAAGTTCAAGGCAGAAGTCTGATTCCCTGCACCATTGTTAATTATGAAACTTTGCCAACTTTTTTTTCCAGGACCCCAGACACAGAAGGACAGCCACCCACTGTATTAGCAGTTTCTAAAGCAAACCAGAAGCAAGCGAGGAAAAACTCAACAACCACTTGAAGTATGATGTATGTCTCTTTTAAATACCATAACCCTGAGAGCAAACAAATAATGTGAAATAATAGATAGGCAAGGTTGAGTGGAGCTACTGATAGAATTGATGTACTTCCATGTGACCTAGAAAGAGATGAGAGCTAGATCACATGTGTGCTCCATCTAGACACAATCCTGGGAATTAGGAGTTCCTGCTCTCTAATCCTACCCTGACTTCAAGCCTGTTACCAGCATTTCTGATACTCCTGGTGGCTCTTCCCCATTCAAATGAGGGAGACAGTAAGTGGGTGTATTTTACCTCTTGATTGAAGGAGGTATTCACAAGGTCTGGCTGGTACATTTCTTGTCTAGAGGGCATTCTTCACACAGACTTCTTGGGAAGATTAGAATATCTTCTTTATCGGTTTAGAGAAGGGCTAAAACTAAGTGGAATACTTAAAGTCACTTAATAGGAGATATTTAAGAGTAAAAAAAGAAAAAAAAAACCCTGGAAACTATTGCTTTTTTTTTTTTTAATGGAAGTTTAACCCATCTGTCAAGTACCTTCTAGTGATACTTAAAGTTAGTAAATATTATTTGAAGCTAAAAAGTCTTACGTAATTTGATTTTTAAACGGGATTCCCTTCCTTTCTTCTTCCTTTCCTCCTCCCTCCACCCCCAACCTTTCTCTTTCTTCTTTTCTTTGCAGTCCTGTTGTATATGATCTCACACTTGTGATGCTCTGGCCTCAGCCCCCCAAGTGCTGGAATTCCAGGTGTGTGCCACGGTGCCCAGCTTAGACTGCACTGCCACACACGTGCGTGGTTTTATGTGTGTGTGGGTGGATGGTGATGCTGGAGCAGGCGGTGCCTCGAGCACGCCCCTGCTCCACATAGGTGCTCAGAGGGTTAAGCAGGACTCGGCTCAGTACAGTAGATGTGGAGCAGCTTCCATGTCCAGCTGACCTCCCATATACACATCTAAGTCTATCAATAAGTATCTACAGAACCAGGCATCATGGTGCATGTCTTTAATCCCAGCACTCTGGAAGCAGAGAGGCAGGTGGATCACGATGAGTTCGAGGCCAGCCTGGTCTACCAAGCAAGTCCAGGATAGGCAAGGCTACACAGAGAAACCTTGTCTTGAAAAACCAAAATAATAATAATAATAATAACAACAATACGAAGTATTTACATATTTGAAATGTCACTAAATGCTTTCCATAAAGCATAGATGTTGGCTCAAAAATTTTTTTAGCTAGGACTTTAAACAATAGCTGCCAATTTAATAGCCACTCTGCATGTGCTTCTACTACTCCTGGGCTGAAACACAGAGGGAAGCATTTTTTTAAATGGAAAAGAAACCTTGAAAACAAACAAACAAATTTTGACTATTCATTTTGATTGCCTGCGTCTGAAGACTGGAAAAGACATGATTGAAGGAAAGTCTTGGTTATCTGTGATTAGCATAAGTGAGCCCAACTAATAAATCTCAAAAGGCCATGTTAAAAATGGAGACTTAAAAGATCATGCTGTCTAAATGCAAAAGGTCATAGGAATACAAGAAGCTCAAGGTTCATTTGAAAATAAAACAGAAAAGAGTCCATGGTAGACAAGCAAGGGTAAATCTCCTTTGTCAGAGCTGTTAACATACACCTAAGTCTGTGGACTTTGCTTTCATGTCTTTGTGCCCCTCTGAACCTATACAGGAGCCCCCTGCACTTGAATATGAAATAAGCAAGAGGTAAGAAGGGAGCCAGATGACTGAACTGTAGAGAAAAAAAACAAAACAACAACAACAAACAAGCAAAAACAAAACAAACAAGCAAACACAGATGCAACCAATTCTTTAATAACTAATAACTGCTAGTTATGAGATTTGGGGTGATTCTTGTGTGAAAACAGCATCAGTGCTAAGGAGAGAAAGAATAAAAATAGCGGCATGGCATACTTACAGGAAACGCTAAAAATACCACAGAGGAAAACCTACGAGCTAGAAGAAAGTGTGCTTCCACAAACACTGTAGCTCCTGGGTAAGAGACAAGCTCTATGCCTGCTCTTGTCTTTGGCCACTAACATTTGAGGGAAGCATCAAAGTATACAACAGTCTCCAGGGTTAGATCTGGTCCAGGGCCAGTTCCACAGCTTCCCGGCTTTGTGAGCCCTGACAAGAGGCACAGCTTCTGTGTGTCTCTGTCTTCTTCTCTGTAAGGTACAAAGGATGTATTGTCATTTCGAGCCTACCTGGTGATGTCCCCACAGAGTTGAGCTGAACTAAAAAATTCAAGATCTAGAGTAGTTTACAATCCACAGTACGAATCACACTTGAGAATCTGCTGTTCTTTTTATTTGATACAACTTGTTAAAGGTCAAACTTGAAAGAATAAGTAGATGCTTTTAAAAAATTGTAACAGGGTGTGTTATTAACTGCATTATCAATGTGTTTGTACTTGAAATACTTTTTGAGAGAATGTTGGTTTAATATTGTCGCTATAACATGTTTCCACTAGCTTAGTAGCAGAATCAACACAAACTCATTCCCTTACAGAGGGGGTAGTCCAAAGCCCTAACTGGGTCTCACAAGGACTAAACTCAAGGCTTCGGCAAAACAGTTCCCTTCCTTGAGCTATACTATAGAATCGATTTTCCTACTTATTCTAGCTTCTAGACCAGGGGTCTCAACCTTCCTAACGCTGGCACCCGATGTACAGTTCCTCGTGTTGTAGTGACCCCCAGCCATAAAATTATGCTTGTTGCTACCTCATAACCATAATTCTGCTACTGCTATGAAACATGATGTAAGTATCTGTGTTTTCCAGGGGTCTTCGGCATCCCCTGTGAAAGTCTCAGTGGACCCCAAAGGGCTCACAAACCCCTGTGTTAAAGGCTACCACACTCCTTGCCTGGTGGCACCCTTTCTTTGTCAAAGCCGGAAAGGGGTCACTCACCCTGCGTAACTTGAACTCCAAGGGATCTGATGCCTCTGCAGGCAACTGTATGCACATGCCCCCCCCACACAGATGCACATGCTTACATGTAATGAAAATTACAAATAAACCTTTAAAAAAAAATAGTTCCAGTTCTTAAACTGAAGACCCTGCAGAATGGCGTTTCTTCATTTTTAAAATTCATTTTTAGGGAGGAAAAAATATCCATCTTAAGGATCAGAACTATTTACAGTGTCAGAGATAGTCTGATAATAGAAAAGACTCTTAAACTAACAAATAAATGCTGCAAGTCCAAGCTTGGTGAGTGACACCAACTGTGAGGTCAAGGGCAAGTCACTGGATTTCTCTGGATTTCCTTTTCTTAGTGTGGATTTACTGGGGCTCGGGAGAAAAATGGCATAACCAAGAGTGGTCATGGAGAGCAGGCAGGCCAGGAAGGAATTTAAAGCGTGAGAAAGCTGAAATTCATGTAGTGTCCATTTACTCAGAGTCAGGTAGACCAATCATTTGAATTCTTTTAACCTGTCTGGGAATGCCAGCAGCTCAGATGGTCCACAGAAAAGGAAACTGGCAAAATGTGATACCAAGGGGAAATAAATGCATGTCTATTGTGTTTTTTTAAAATGTCCTAACAAACTTGTCTTTGCTTTGAAGTCTTTACTAGTGAATGATGACAGTGCTAGACAGTTAGTTCGCCTATGTTTGTTGTTGCTGAGATGCCTCACCCAGGTTTCCTTCCTCAGAAATGAACCAGGTTCGCATTATTCCACTACCAAAGTCTGTGCCCTAACTACTCACTTCAAGACTGGTAATTTGGCGTTGTAGCTACTTTTCTATTCCTGGGATAAAACCCCGAGACAAAGCCTGCCTCCTTGGTGGAGCTCCTTCAACAAGGCCACGCCCCCTTATCTTTCCCAAACAGTTCCACCAACTGAAGACCAATGATTCCAAACACATGGGAGGCCATTCTTATTCCAACCACTACGTTTGGTTGCACAAAGCATAGAGTGGAAGAGAGGAAAGCATCACCTCTACTGACAGAAACAGCTCAATCCTGCTTGGGTGACAGACATCACCCACAAACTGTTGCTTGTGAAAAGGGCTATCTGCATTCATGCTTCGCCTGAGAACCACAAGTGACAGCCTTGACTTTCAAATGAGAGCAGCGGATCGCACTGGTTTTCCAGTGCAGGATGCAAAAAGCCTTTCCAGACATCCGTAGCCTGTACTATGCTATGGCCTTCATGAGTTTGTTATCTCCACAACCTTGGAAAACAGGTCTGAGTGTGCCCTTGCTCTCTCAGGCAGAAACAGCCACCAGGATTCTGCTGCTCTTGTTACAGACATTGCTGGGACTGGTCAAGCCAGTTTGAGGCCCCTCTCTTCTCTGAAATCCCTTTGGCCGTCTGTTACAACAAGTGTGATCTCACAGCAGAATCCCCTATGGATTCTTTGGGCTTATTGTATCCATTGTGCTTGGAAACAACTTTATTTATTCATTTCAATTTATTCATTTTGTATCCCAGCTGTAGCACCCTTCCTCAGTCCCTCCCTCTTCTTTCCCTATGACTCTCTCCTAGTCCACTGATATGGGAGGTCCTCCTCCCCTTTGATCTGACCCTAGCCTATCAGGGATCATCAGGACTGGCTACATCCTTTTCCTCTGTGGCCTGGCAAAGCTGCACCCCTCCCCAGGGGGAGGTGACCAAAGAGCAGGCAACTGAGCTCCCCTTTCTAGGGAACCTACTTGGACACTGAGCTGCCCATGGGCTACATCTGAGCAGGGGATCTGGGTCCTCTCCATGCATGGTCTTTGGTTGGAGCATTGGTCCCTGCAGGCTCCCCTGGGCCCAGATTTTTTGGCTACATTGGTTTCCTTGTGGAGCTCCTGTCCCCTCCAACAAGGCAAGAACCTACCACAGAGGGCCTCTGAAAGAATCTACCCAGCAGGGTATTGAAGCAGGTGCTGAGACTCATAGCCAAACCTAGGGCAGAGTGCAGGGAATCTTATGGAAACAACATTTTTGCACAATAAAGCTTCTGGGTAGAAGTTTCTTGACTCTGCTAAAATCATAGGCAAACAAGAACAAGGAAGCAAACTCTTAGATGAAGAGAAAGTGTGTCTAATAGATGGAAAGTCACACAAGTGACATGCCTTTATTGTTGAAGCTGTGACATTGAAAAGGTTAAAGCCAGAAACCAAGAAAGGATGGCACAAGGTGGGTCTGCATTCATAAACAAAGTAAATCCTTTCCTTTGTCATCCCTTTATCACAGAGGTTCATTAACCAAAAATCTGTGTATTAAGAAAAGAAAAAAAAATGTGTTCTTTAAAGTTAGTCTTAGGAAAAGCAATCACTTATGTTATTTAGCTTCTTTTCCTGAGGTGCATATGTGTGGCTGTGATTCAGACACAGATTGGCAGGGCCATTGGTGGGCCCCTGCCCAAATGATTGAACTGTGACCCTGGCTTTCAGAAGGAGAAAGTCTGTTTTTGTCTATCTGTATACAGCTACCAGTCAAAGCTTTTCTTATCTCCTCCATGCATTTGCTGAATGTTGTTGGACATCTTGTTCTCCTATGTTATTTTTTTTTTTTACTTAATGTTGAAAAAACAGTGATTAGTGAGAATGATTGAATAATAGCAAGAATAAAAATTAAAAATGTTAATCATTAAGATTTGCTTAACAAATGAGCTAGGGAGATAGCGCTGATGGCAAATTACTTTAAGTTTAAGCCCCATATTAAAAAGAAAGAGGAGGAGGAGGGAAAGAGCAGGGAAGGAAGGAAAGGAGGAAGGGAGGAAAAAGGAAGGCATAGTGGCACACTTCTGAACCCAGTGCTGGCAGGTAGAGGCAGGAGGATGCCTGGGGCTTAGCCACCAAGCCTAGCACTCTTGTCAAGCACTGCTCTATAAGAGACTTTGTCCAAAATAAGATTGATGGTACCTGAGTAAGAACTACCACAGTTTCCTTTGGGCTACACACACACACACACACACACACACATTAAAGATTTACTGAACAAGAAATTGCTTTTTATTAAAACATCATTTTAAAATATTAGTTAACCTTGGTTTATTTTCTCATAAAAGCAAATGCAACGCAAGGACTCTAATTCAATCTTTTTCCTAAAGTGTGTTACTACCGTATGAAAGGCTTTTAAGGGTACTGGCATCCTGATTTGAACAGGCTTGAGCACCACACAGCTACAGGCTGAAGACGGGGCTGATGCGCAGGTGCTAAGCGTAGAACTTGCTTCATCGCCACAGCAAGCGCTGGAGCGTGCATCTTGCTAAATGACTAATACTTTATCCTTGCTTTAAGAATTTTCTCCTTTTCCTGAAAGCCAAGTACAGAAGCATGTTCCAGTTAGTTCTTGGCTTCATTTAATTGAGTTCCACTTAAGTGAGTTTTATGATGAGTTTTAATGAACTGTGAGGCTCATCTGTAACAAAGTCACCACGAGGCCAGAAGAAACCCAGAGAGCCGAACTCCTTAGAACTTGCTCTCCACATGCGCCGGCTGCCTGTTTCCAGGGCACCTAATTCCAAGCATGTCTTTTTATGTCTAAGAACTCCTGCTCTGATTGTCGTCTGAGCTTTGGTGACACCCTGGTGGTTTCTTTCTGTTGCTCGGAATTTATCAAAAGAAGTTGCAGTTCTCTGATGGGTTCAGTGTCTTCTGCCCACCTAGGAGCAGAGCCTCCCTCTCTGAACAGCCCTTGTGATCCTCAGGCCTCGGCCAGAGTTTCTGGGGTTGGCCTTAGAGAAAGACTTTGTTTTGTTTCACTGGAAATCAGGTGCACAGTTGCTTTCTTCTTCTTTTCTGAAAAGCCAGCAAAGAATAGCTCAGTACATAAGGAAAAGCAAATTTAGGGAATTATCCATTTGCTTGTCAATAATAGCTTTATGCAGAAGAGGCAGCCGGTTCCCCACAACATGAGATGCTCCTTCAATAAAAGCAATAGACAGAAAAGGTCTCAGAATTGTCTTTGTCTGCCTCAAAAGGCTCCCCCTCCTTACTCCCTGGCTTTTGAGAAAGAGTGTTTGTTCTCTTGCAATCTGAAATGCATGGGCTTAATTGGAATAAGATGTACTCCTTAAATGATGAAAATAAAAAGTGATCAAAATAGATTTTTGTTATCCTGTGGGCATTGGGAGCTTAAATGCAAACTGCGTGGCTGCAGTGTGGGGAATTAATTATTGGTAATTGAAGTTGTAAGCTTAATTCCCTGCACACTTCAATGAAAAAGAACCCTTCTATTTAATATTGAAATAAGGACTGCTAACCCAGGATCAGGACAGCACATATATTCTTCTATTGAGCAACAACAATTGTTAAAACAAAACAAAACAAAAAAAAAAACCTTTGTCTTTTAAACACTGAATTGTAATTAGATAAAAGCAAAAACATTAGGGAGAAGGGAGAAACACATTAGCAAACACCACAATAGATGGTGCTGGCTACTCTTAATAGGTCCTGTTCTAATTTGCCAGTTAGAAAACCCATTTTGTAGATTTAATAGAGATTTAAGCCATTAAGAAGGTATATGTACTTTTTGAAAACAGCATTGAAATATTTTCAAATGTGCTGTCATATTACAGCAGAATGACCTACTGGGCAAATAAATAACCAGTCCTCCCCATTTCAGCCAAGTGTTTCTGCTGTTGGGCATTTTTTTTCTTTCTGAGATGTGAATTGCTTTCTGGCCCAGTGCACCCACTCCCCAGGCTCTGGCCTCCAAGAAATTCCCCTGTGTATTCGCATGTATGGCAACTTAGGTCTGAGGTGTTTTCCTTAGTTACTATATTCCATGCCTGCTCAGATAGTGAGCGGAAGCTGAGATGGACACACCTGTCCACATTCTTACCGTAGCGAGTCATGTCTTGCAGTTGATCTGTCTGCCAGAGCACAACTCCAAGACAGCAGACAGTACATGTCTGGCCCCTGGGTAGGCTGGTGGATTCGTTGCTTGTCTTATGGTTGTGGCCAAATACATGACAAAAGCAGCTTGAGGAAAGAGGGGTTCATTCTAGCTCGTAGTTTGAGGGTGCCATCCGCTGTGGCAGGAGGGTTGGGGCCGAGGGAGCTTGTGGGGCTCATCACATTGTGACCACAGTCAGGGAGCAGAGAGCGGTGATTGCCTGATCTCTGCCATGTGGGACACCAGCCCACAGGATACTGACACAAATGGTTTGGCTGGGTTCTCCCCATCCCAGTTATCTAGACACTCTCTCACAGGCATGCCCAGAGACTTGTCTCTTTAGTGACTCTGGATCCTGCTAACTTGACGGTCACTAATAACCATCCCACTTGGTATGCAAAACTATTGCGGGAGCCAGGTATGGTAGCTCCCACTTATTACCCGAGCACTCAGGAGTCTGAGGCAGGAGGGTTTCCATGATTTCAAGGCCAGCCTGGACTACCGAGTGAGTTTTAGGCCAGGCTGGGCTCCAGAGTGGTACTCTATCTTAAACAAATAAACAAGGAATGCAAAAAAAAATAAAAAGTTTTTATCTTCCTGACAATTTCCCAGGTATACAGAATGCACTGCAGTCATATTGTCCCCCACTGTCTTCTGCTTCCATTTCTGTTAGCCCCCTCTTCCCAACCAGTCTCTCCCTATTTGTAGATCTTACTTCCATGCACGTAGCCACCTTCTGTGCGTTCACAACTGTAATGGCTATGTCACATATGTAATATCATGTCTAGACGACAGCATTTCCATAGCACTCCTCCCTAATCTCTGACTCTTAACAGTTTTTCTGCCGAGTCTTCTGGAATGTTCCCTGGTGTTTGTGTGGGGTGTGGTGGGGGTGGTGGTTGTCTTGTTTAGGACCAGGTACCTAACAGTCACGTATTCTTGGCACTTTTAGCAGTTGTATGTCTCTGCATTAACGTTACCACTGAGAAGGTGGTGGCTGAGTGCAGAGCTTGTCTATGGGTATAAACAAATTCTTAGAAGGCAATTTGACTGTCTGTCCACTTAGCAAAACATCATATTAGATATTAGAACCCCCTCCAGGGCCTGCAAGTTCCCCAATGATAGGCTTTCAACAAGGTTTACAGTACCTCGCATAGAGTGCCCTTCAAATCCAGTCAGGAAGTGGTTGGTAATTCCCCAGAGACACCTCTAGGCAGCAGGGGGCATTGATTATGTAGTATGCAGTGTCCACAGCCAGCTGAGACCCTTGGTAGCCCCTCCCCGTCCCCACCAACACAGCATCTTGCAGAACTATGGGCACTAGATAGCAAGTGTGAAGCTTACAGGTCAGTTCCAGCTTTGTCTTTGTGCCCTGCATCCAAAATGTGTGACGTCTTCAGCAATAATGCCTTACCGTCTAGTTCCAGTAGGCAACCAAGAACAAGGGCAAAATCCTGCGTTGTCTGGACCTTCCTCGGCAATAGCTTGGAGGGAAGCAAGTTACTCCTGCTCCTGGGACTTTTTTTTTTTTAATTTAAAAACCTACGGCTAGGACCAGAAAGATGGCTCAGTGCTTCAGAGCCCTTTTCACTCTTACAAGAGGACCTGGATTCAGTTTCTAGCACCCACATGGTAGTTTACGACTATCTATAACCCCAGCTCCAGGGAACCCAACACATTCTTCTCATTTCCATGGGCATCAGGCTGGCATGTAGTACATATACATATGAGAAGGCAAAGACACTGAAACACATAAAATAAAAATTAAATAAATTAAAAAAAAACAACTATGGCTTTTGGAGAGCATTTATCCAGCAGTGCAGAATTCCTTCATTTACTCTCTTTTTAAAAATTAAATTTTCTGGTTAGCTTATAAGGTAATAGGGTTTTATGAGGCTTTTTATATGTCATTAGTTTTGGTTAACATTCCGCCAAACAAACCTTTCCCACGTTCCCTACCTATCCCCATTTAAACCTTTCCACACCAAGTATTGCCACCATTTTCATATCACATGTGTTTTACCAACTCCCTCAAGCCATTTTCTTTTCTCCCATAATCCTATGCACCTTCGATGGAAAAAAAAAAATGTCTAAATCAAAGAGTGAATGGCAAGTGAAAACAAATGTTACTATGATGTTAAAGATTTGGTAGGGTACCGGGATTCTGATTTGGACATGTTTGGGCATCACACAGCTACAGACTGAAGGCTGAGGTGAGCAGACATTGACCTTTAGAGCTTCATCACTGCAAAATGCTTTGAAGCTTACTAATTAATTATGAAGTTCATTTGGTAGCCAAGTTAACGTTTCAGGCAAGAAGAAGCCTAATTCCTCTCTTGAAAAAGCTCTCACTTTATACCTGAGAAGTATCCACAACTCTTAAAAATCTGTGTTTATGCCGGGTGTGGTGGCACGCGCCTTTAATCCTAGCCCTTGGTAGGCTGAGGCAGGTAGAGCTCTGTGAGTTTGAAGCCAGCCTGGTCTACAAAGAGAGTCCAGGACAGCCAGGGCTCTGCTACACAGAGAAACCATGTCTCAACAAAACAAAAATGAAACAAAAGTTATTTTTATTATTATTGTCATTGCTGCTGCTGCTGCTGCTGCTGCTGCTGGTGATGGAGTGTGTGTGTGTGTGTGTGTGTGTGTGTGTGTGTGTGTGTGTGTGTGTTGTGTGTGTGTGTGTGGGCAGGCATGAATGTGCCACAAAACGTGTAGAAATGGAAGGATAACTTTCAGAAATCAGTCCTCTCCGTCTACTATGGGACCTAAGGATGAAATTTAGGTTATCAGGCTTGCTCAGGATGCCTGATTCCCTACTGAGCTACCTCACCAGCCCAAGTATCCATAGCTCTTAGGATCTTATTAATAACTTATTTTATCACTTATTTTTCTTACTCATTTAAAGATTTGGGTTTTTTTTCTAATTTTATGTGTGTTTGTGTGTCTGAAGGGGGGAGGTGCAGGTGTGCAGATGCCTGTGGAGCCCAGAAGAGCTGTGTCAGATCCCCTGGAGCTGGAGTTACAGGCACTTGTGAGCCGCCTTACGTGGGAGCTGGAAACTGAAGTCAGATCCTCTAGAAGAGCAGCAAGCAATCCTAACCACTGAGCCATCTCTTCAGCCCTGTTATTTTTCTTACTCTTAAAGAAGAATAAAAAACTGATTGTAGAACCATTTGACATAAGTTTTGGAGGCGCCTTCCCTCTAAGACAACGTGTATTCCGATAAGCAACACATGCAATTGGCCTCGATGGCATGAAGCCCAGCCCTTGGGAAGCTGAGGTAGGAGGTCCACATATGTGAGTCTAGCCCGCATTATACACAGCTCCTCTGTCTCGGGGTGGGGGAGGGGGAAGGAAAATCTGTTGGAAATTTAGCTTTGTTGTTTTTTTAAACATATTTATTAAAGAAAACCTGGACGCTGAAGTTCCCTCGGCTGAGGTAGTATGAATTTGTTCTCAGTGTAACCTATCACTTCTGGCCAGTACCAGTGTTAAAATACCTTCTGCTCTTTTAATTACCAGCCCCTATGTTCACAGAGCCAGCCTGTGAGTTGTGGAAGCCTGCTACAGGTTGGCTCATACTCAAGTATGAGTTCTCAAACTTCAAGACACCATAACAATTGTAGGTGCAGAGCTTAAATGAATGCTTGTGCTAATTGAGATATTTTCTTCACTGTCACGGGCAGAGAGAGATTACAGGAGACAGAAGAACCTTTTGGTTTTCTTTTTTAATTTATTTTTTATCATTTATTCACTTTACGTAACAGTTACAGCCCCCTCCCTTGTCTCCTCCCAGCCCCACCCTCCCTTCCTCTTCCTCCATCCCCCTCTCCTAGTCCTCAGAAATGGGGTGCCCTCCTCCCCTACCACAAACCTTTTGGTTTGAACCTCAGTGTCCCGAAGTCTCTGCTTCATTTTTCATCTTAAAAGAAAGTGAAAGTAAGCTTAAATGGTTTTCTGGATGAAAATGGTTGGCTAAAACACCCTTCTAATTTTACTTCCTGAAAAACCTCACTTAGATGTGAATGAGGAGATTTTCTTTGGAAGATATTAAGCCACATGAAAGAGAATACAAGAGCGTCTGACCTCTGGAAACTGCAAAGCCGATTGGCAACCAGCGGTGCTGTATACCCAATAAATGTGCAAAGGGGAGGCTGATCAATGAAGAGGATAACGGGACCAGGGGAGAGCGGTTTCTGTGGGCTAGGTCGCCACTCTCATTGCACAGTACTGGACAATTAGCCTTCCCACTCCCTTAGAATAATGATTTACTCTCAGAATTAAGTACAGCAAAAGGCCTCAGGACTGCAGGGCATAAGATATGATTGAAGATGTAAGCACTGTTATCACCCCAAGCATAGGACCAGCAATGACTATCTAGAAACTCTTTTCCTTCCCTCATCTGGCTCCCAAGGTATCAGCAGCCTGACCATTCATGTCCCCTTAGGAGACAGGAAGAGTCTTTTCTATGAAACACATCAACCTAGGAAGAGGGATTTTTAAATGTTGACCTCAGGAGATTATCATCTAATACCCTCTCCAGTTCACAGTGACATTCAAAGTGGAAAGGCCCCTCTGTACTCAGAGCACTCAATGTAATTTCAGTTCCTTACTCTTAATCATAAACACAGAAGAAAAGATGGCAGATATTTGAGGAGAACTCAGCATGGAAAATAGAAACCAAATCAATGACTAGCACAAAGCATTTTAGAGGAAATAACTATATAAAAAAAGCTTCAACAGGATGCTTGAAGGATGTTATGCTCCTTGGACAAATCAGAAAACAGCTACTACATGAATAGGAAATTTCAGACAATAAAAAGAGTTCTTGAAAACAAAAGAAAAAACTGGAGTTAAAAGCTCAATAGAGGAGTGGGAAGTTAAAGTTCAAAAAAGCCTACAAGTGCATCCAAAAAAAGAATAAAGAAAAATCAAAGAAATACTATGAGAAGAATAAGCGGAGAAGACAAGGCCCAACATCTGACCAGCAGGCACCCCAACAGGAACACAGAGAAAACAGTGGAAATCAGCAATGAGCAAGTCACCCAGAACTCTGCAAGCTGAGAAGAGTTGCTAGATGGAAGGACGCCACCAAGCGCCCCTGGAAAACACACTCAAGGACGTCACTAAAGTGACAGAACACTGAGGATCCAGAGAAAATCCAAGGGGTGGGAGAAACAGATTACAGGAATCAGAATGCCTTCAGATTGCTCATTGCAGAAAGACAAAGGAGATAAAATTCCTAAAGAAAATTCTAGATTCGGTCAAGCTGTGGAATATATATGATGAAAGAATAAAGACATTGCAGAAAGAAAAAAACTCAAAAATTTAATTCCTACATTCTTTAATTAAACAAACAAACAAACAGAAAACCAGGGAGATCTGAGCATGGTTATGTCTCCCTGTTGATCCCAGCACTTAGAAGGGTATGCCCAGAAGATTGTGAGTTTGAGGCCAGCCTGCCCTACACAGTGAGTTCAAGACAAGCCTGGACCACATGATGAGACGGACACACACACACACACACACACACGAGCATACTAAAACAAGACAAAAAAGCAGCCATTGCTGCTGGTGAGGCTACACTTTTGCCAAAATAGAAGAAAGCATTAAGAATGGGGAAGACATGGTATTCTGCAGTTTATTTCTGCTTTTGGACCTGTGATGTAGCAGGCTGGCTCCACCTGGATCACATGCCTAGTGTATGTCTCTTTCAGACAAAGAGAGCCACCAGCAGGAGATTTGGAAGCTTGCAAGTCAATGACAGCCCAGGCAACATGCGATTTCAAGGGGTATGAGGTACTCAAAGCACATTCTAGCTCTCATTTCCCCTGCAGCATGCTCCCTCTCTCTTTCTGTTTCCCAGCTTGTGGGTTACAACCCCTTTGTAGGTCTAATGGCCCTTTCAGAAGAATCACCTAAGACCATTAGAAAATACAGGTAATTAAATTACAATTCATAAAAATAGTAAAATTACAGCTATGAAGTAGCCAAGAAATAATTTTACGGTTGGGGTCACCACAAATGAGGAACTGTAATAAAGACTCTGGAAGTGCCTCTCAGAGGCTATATTAGCAATAGACGGTTGCCGGGACAGGAGAGACCAAGGCATCGTTACCTGCAAGTTGTACAGGAGCTGTAGCTTTTTAAAAAAGTATTTATTTTTATGCATATTTGGTGTCCGGCATACATATATGTCTGTGTGAGGGAGTCAGATCCACTGGAATTTGAGTTACAGACCAGACAGTTGTGAGCTGCCATGTGGATGCTGGGAATCGAACCAGGGTCCTCTGGAAGAGCAGCCAGTGCTCATAACTGCTGAGCCATCTCTCCAGCCCTGGGGATGTAGCATCTGTAAGTCATCATCCAAGCTGAGGCTTCTCTCTTACAGGTTCCCAACTCACCCATATGCCTGTAACTAAATGGCCCATGCTTCTCCAAATAACCCCAGTAACAGCACTGCTTCACCTAATTAGACTTGACTGGAATAGTTCTGTCATTGTCATCTGTGTCTGGGGTGACTAGAAACAGTCTACCCTGGAAAAGTCACACAATACCTGCCTTCCCATGAGTCACTTAAACATGTGTTAGGGTTTTAGTGTTATTTCACGGTATTTTCTGGTATACTTCTTCATGTAGTTTCCCTAGTGATTCCTCTAGGTAATCTAATATACAGGTATAACTATCACACTCTGTGATACAGCTTGGAGTGAAATATAAGAGAGGGAGGGAAGAAATGGCACAGGAGAGGAGAGGGCAGAAGAGGGGAGACAGTGGGAAGAGAGGGCCAGTTTTAGATAGAGACCATAACAGAAAGTATGTTGTGGAAATTTTGCAAGGAAAATTATGAGAAAACTACTCAAGAGACCATTTTATGAATACTAAACATGTACATGTAGTACAAATTTTTTTTTTTAAAAAACAGAGATGATAGTTAATATTAACAGGTCTGGAATCACTAGGAAGATGATCATCGGGCCATGTCTGTGAGGAATTATCTTACACTGCAGAGACCCGCTGTAAACGTGAGCAGTGCCATTCCATGGACTGGGACCTGAGACACAATAAAGAAAAGAGAAAGCTAGCTGAGGACAAGCATTCATCTCCCACTGCTGCCCTATTGCAGATGCCACGGTCAGCTTCCTCAAGTTCCTGCCACCATGACTTTACGCCACGATGAACCACACCCTCAGGGTTTCTACCTCTGTGGTAAAACACCATCATCAAAACCAGCCTGGGAGCAAAGAGGTTCTTAAACTTTATGAAGTGTAGTACATCATCTATGGGCGTTAGGCCAGGAACTCAAGGCAGGAACCTGGATGTACTAAGTTGACATAGAGGCAGTAGAGGAGTGCTGCTTACAGGCTTGCTCTTCCTTGCTTGCTCAGCCAGTTTTTTGTTTTTTGTTTTTATTTTTTAACACACCCCAGAGCTGTCTGTCCAGGAATGGCCCCAGTCACCATAGGCTGGGACCAACCATATCAATCACCAATTAATTTAAAGATACCCTGTAGGCTTGCCTGTAGGCCTTTTCCTACAGGAGGCATTTTCTGAATTAAATTTGACTATTCCTGAATGTCTACGTTTGTCAAGTCAACAAAAAGCAACTGGATGCTGGAACTGTGAGTCAGAGCAAACCCTTCCTTATGTTGGTTTCCTCAGGTCTTTGGTCTCTGAAACATAGGAAGAGACTAATATGCCACACTAAGGGATCTGCATTTCATTCTAGGTTTTTGGAGGTCACCTAAGGTTTCTGAATGACACACTGTTTAAAAACTGTGTTAGGGGAACTGAGTTTGTCAGTTTAGTATGAATTACCACACGAAACAGCCAGTAATCAGAAGCCTGGGTTTCCTTAGGAACTGACAAGGGTTGCAGAATCCCAGGCCTGTCCTAACCCCACCGCTTCTGACCTAGGAATGAGCATGAGCTCCAGGTCATTTTCCTATTAAAATCTGGGATACTGTGGAAGAGAAACACTTGATCTGAGGAGACAATCGAGAGGACTAAGAAGGTATATGGAGAAGGACTGTGGATACATGGAACTACGAGAGAGGCCAGAAGAGTGGTCACAAAGGACCTAGGGCCCTCAGCCTTCTGCCACACTCCTTTTCCTGATCCTGTTCTCTTGTCCATTTCTTCTTCTCTTCACCAGCAAGCACTCTTTCTGGTGCTCCTGAGGGAGGTGGATCGCAGCTTCTGTGTTTCCAGGAGCTGGACTAGAGGAATCACTGAGGAGCCAGGGCGAGGAGGAATAAAGGGGCAAGTACCCGCTCTTAGGTTCTGAGAGCTTCCCTCCGAGTGTAACAGGAATCAAACAGGTGTGCGCGCAGGGTGTGCAAACACGTCTTCATCAGCGTTTAATCTTCAGCTTCAAGAAAATCCCGAGCTCTCAGAGAGGGGGAAAGTAAACAGCTGAGCACTGTGACTCATTTACACTTCAAATATACTTTGAATCGGGTATCCCTCAATTAATCAAATAGCTGGTGCATCCCTAAAGTAGTATAAAGTGACACACTGTGTGGAATCAATTTTTCTTTCCAAAATCATTAAATCCAGTAGCCTGTGACTCCATGCCTGCTAATTCTGGTACCCATCCTTTCATCCTCCATTAACTTTGGCACGCCTAACAGGCTGTCAGGAATAATTTCCCAGGACGTAAATAATTCAGAAATTAAAAATTAATAAATAATAACAGAGAACTACTGGGAAATAGGCTGGGTCAATTAGTGCGCCCCACATTCTGTTTCTTCGCAGCAGGGGGGACAGGCACATTCGTTACTTGAATCTTTCCTTCGATTCTGAGGTCTGATTTACAGCTCTTCATTATTGGATCCAGTCAGGCGCAATTACCTCCATCGCTATCTCAGTTCCTAACTTCAAAGAAACGAGCGTTTTCTCGTCTGCTTTTTTTCTCCTTGCAGCAGGCTCAGCTTGACATCCCTGGAATTTCTTCCACGCAGACTAATTAATAAGTCTTCCACTTATCATATTCACTTCTCTTCTTTGATGTGCTACCTTAGTCAATCATCCCATTTAATTAGAATTGCAATGATAACTTTACTTATCTTGTGGCTAGATGTAAATTAAAATAACAGGATTTTAATTCTCTTTTGGATGAGGTTATGACACTTTGGAAGACAAAGTTTCAACACAAACATGATATTATGTACTTCTTAATCTGGGGGTGGAGGAGCATTCTGCAAAATTATTTGCCCTTTGTAACAAAATAGTATGACTGTTGAACAAGCAACAATGGAAGTCAATGCACTGCACCTTCTTCAGCATCAACTCTCCAAGTCTTTCCCATGAAAACAACTATCTTAATTTGCATAAAAAAATTAGCAAAGGCACAGGTCTTGCTTTTCCCAAAGGCAGTGTCTATGTTTCCAGGAGAAACATATCCTCAGGAAACCAAGGCTCTGATACATGAACCCTTTCCCTCTTTGCTTTCCATTCCTGTGACTCCACTATTTCCCAGATTGATAAATTCTATGTTGTTTTCTTTAGACATCTCAAAAATGCCATAAGACAATGAAACAGAAACATTTGGAATGGCATGTGGTTATGAAGCCTGAAGTTAGGCAGCCAGAGAGAACAGAAAGCAATAATCCTTTTCCAGAAAACAACCCTAAGGCCAGAATTCATAGGGCACCTACTATGTGCGGACTCAGTCTATGCTGCACCTCTCAGTCACAGGATGCTGGCAATATAACTGTTCCCAAAAAAACAGATAGAGACAATCTGTGAGGTCAACTTGTGTGTCCAGGGACACAAAGGTAGTACGTGAAGAGGGAGAAACCAAAAAAAATGACTGAGAAGAAGAGAGGTTAAGCCACTGAGCACCTAAGTTGAAGCCTTCCATGATCTGCTTCCAACTTTTGGTCAAAGTCCAACTCTCTCTAGTGTGTTAAGCCATCCGCAAGAAGTCTCCTGGTATTAACCCACGGCCAGAGTTTAGTGCATGGCTTTTATGCCTTCTTAATAATACACATTTACTTAATATATTTCCAATGCTTTAGAGACATTGGCAGAAATTTGGCGTTGTGACATGTTTGTGAAACAGTCATGTGATTTCAACTAGCTCACACTCATTACCTTTGAATAACAAGTAGATAAAAAGCACAAACAGCAGACTGTGTATATATGCATATACCCTTTGGAAGATGAAAATACAGTTTTCCTGTGTTTTCTTAAACTGTTTCCTCCAGGAATAAAATTTTCAGCTGCATTGTTGTTTTTTTTTTTTTTTAAGTTACTAACAATAGGAACATCACTGTGAGCTTCCCATAACTCTTCCATCTTTGCTTTCAGCCATCCCCTCTCCACCCCCCACACACTCTGTTACTATGTCCAGTTAGACAACAAGCGGCAGTTCCAGCGACCAACAGAAACTTATTTCATTAGCGAGAGATGACACCATTGCACCAATGCTGTTTTGAAGCTAACCTTTGGGGGATTTAATACAGTTGTTCTCTGACAATAGAACTTGGTTCATTTGCTACTTAAGACATGATTATTTAAATTAAAGTTAATTGGTTTCCTTACTCCCCTTTAGGGCTTTAGGCTCAGAAACATTTCTATTAGGAAAAAAATCTAATTTGTTCTCAAATTCCTATTTCTAAAACTTAGAATGTTAAATGCTGTGGTATTTTAACCCTTTGTAGGGAAAGTGATCCCTAAATTCCAGTACAAGCTAACAAAGCTGACTACATTAAAGACATACTAACATTTTCAGAGAAGGGCTCAACAGGGGTTGAGGGAAAAGCCCTGCCAGTGACCAGTGGTCTCTAATTTAATTTAATTTTTTCTTGTTCTTCTTCCTCCTCTTCTTTTTTTTTCTTTCTTTCTTTTTTTTTTTTTTTTTTTTTTTGCTTCTTCTTTTTGAGACAGGGTTTCTCTGTATAACATGTATAACAGAGATGCCATGTATATATAAAGTATAGAACTAAGGGAAACCATTAAGGGGTTAGCAGTCAGTGCTGTATATCTTTGGAGAAAGAGAAAGCAGGGGACGTATTTGGAATGTTGATCATATTGTCTGGATATATGTGTTAAATTTGTGAATTTGTATGGAGTTATACACCTATCACTCATGCAAACATTTTAAATTACTGCATCCAAAGGATCTTAGAAGACTAGGCTGGAGAGATGGCTCAGCAGTTAAGAGCATTTGTTGTTCTTCCAGAGGACTGGGTTCATTTCCTAGCACTCACATTGTGACCCACAACCATCCTTGACTCCCATTCCAGGGGATTAGATGGCATCCTCTGGCTTTTGTGGAAACCAAACATACAGACAGTACAGACATACATGCAGACCAAACACCCATATACATAAAATAAAATGAATCTTTAAAAGGTTTTAAAGTACCCTTGTATAAATTACTAGAAGTTACAGAGGAATTTACTAAGACAACTGAAAGAAAATATATGATCAATTACATTTTAAGTACCAGCAACAAAGTAGAATTAATAATGTAATGTAAGGTGCTCTTAGCAATGGGGACCCTTTTAAGATCTTCCCTGTGGAGGACAGCAGACAGCATGGACTTCTCCAACCTTTCCCCAAACCTCTGAATAAAGTTGTTCTAACAGTTAAAAAATGATGATAATAATAATGTAAGGCAGTGGTTCTCAATGACCCATTAACAGGGGTTGCGTAAGACTATTGGAAATATCAGATACCTACACTGATTCATAACAGCAGCAAAATTATTATGAAGTAGCAACAAAAATAATTTTATGGTTGGGGGTCACCACAACATGAGGAATTGTATTAAAGGGTCACAGCATTAGGAAGGTTGAGAACCACCGACTGTAAAGAGTACCATTTGCAATAAAGTTAGAAAATGTCAAATTCTTAGAAGCTGACCTAACAATAGTTATGAAAAATCTCTATAAAAATCATAGAAATGTATTCAAAAGTATTAAAGAGGATTTGAATACGTGAGAACAACATATATTATCACACGTTGGAAAATTCATATCATAAACACCCATTCTTTCTAATTGGCTTGTGAATTTAATACAAATTCAAAGTTCATCCGAGCCATTTATAAAATGCGTCTAGAAAAGAAAAAGTCAAGAATTCTCCTTGTGTAGAAGAAAATATAGTACGTATATACAATCTCCATGGTTAAGATTTATTAATTATAAAGAGTTCATAAAATGTGGAAGTGAGGAGCTGGGCAGTGGTGGCACACACCTTTAATCCCAGCATTCAGGAGGCAGAGGCAGGCAGAGCTCTGAGTTTGAGGTCAGCCTGGTCACAGACTGAGTCCAGAACAGCCGGGCCTACACAGACAAACAAAACAAACAAGTAAAACGTGGAACTCAAGAAAAGATGTCATGACCAGTGGAACAGAATAGAAGGCCAGATCACAAATCAGAAGATGTATTTATCTTTAGTTGAAGACAAAGTTTAATGATCAGATTGGCTGCAGTTAAAATGCAGTAATTGAAGTTGGAAAGTTATACATGTGGAAAAAATTACATTCCTAAGTCACTCTATACAGAAAGAGAGAACTCTAAATGCATCTGTGAACTGGACTGGCCTCAAATTCATGCTCCTCCTGCCTCAGACCCACAAGTGCTGGGATTATAGGCATGTGGCTCCATACTTGGATTCTACTGGCATTATTGAAGTTACAGGTGATATACATGTTTAGCACTGAACAATCGCCACAATATGAAAACAGGCCAGATTCCTCTCAACAGATGAAAACACACACACACAAGTGTTATTCAGTGCCAGAGCCTGCCGGCAGAGTCGAACAGTTCCTGAGTGGGGAGTGAGGATTGAAATAATTAAAGCAAGTCACACTACACATGGGATTGGCCTGTCAGTAAGACTGCAGCGTGAGTTTATTTCACAATTCCTTTTTTATAGGCAAAGCAAAAACAAGTCACATCAATACAAAAAGAAGTTCGTGGAACTGACAAACTTGTCTAGTAAAAACTACTTCCCTATAGCAGATATGGTCCAAGGTCATACAAACAAATTTTAAGGAACTTGGGGCAAGTTTTAAGAAACTTGGTGAAACTTCCTCTTTTCTCTGTCTCAAAGTGAAAGCCAGGGTGAAAACATGTTTTTCAATACATAACAAAGCAGCTTGACAAACAAGCAGCTCTCCACAGGTCTCCCTTTTTTATACTTTAAAAGTCCATAGCTTAAGAGCTGTGGAGCAGAAGATTATGCCTGTCTTAGGTTGCCTCCCTTGAAAAATATATTCTTACCTGTCATTGGTACACGAATTCCACCAATCATGCCCTCTCTTAGGTTGACTACTCCTCAGAGAGAGAGAGAGCTTACCCATCTCTGACTACCAACCTCCACTAGGGTAGACACTGGAGTTTAATCTTATGCAGATCAGCTTTAAGATTCCAGAAGGCCTTGATGAAGGTTTTTAATATGCCTGGTAGGAGACATGCTCCTAATAAGAGTAATAAGCCAAGTCCTATAAAAGTGACGTAAAATGATGACCATGAGGGCCATAAAACCTGCAATAATTAATCCAACCATTCTTTTAGGTCTGCTTCTAGCACTCATAATCCCTTATCAGAATACCAGGTCTGAGAAACATTCACAGGAACCATAATAAAAGAAGGCTGTCAAACAGCCAGAACCTGCTGTCTATTTGAAAGCTTAGAAATACAGTTAGTTTACACTGATAGCAAGAAACATTAAAGTTTGTATCTTGCATAAAAAATGTTAATATTTCCAAACAACAAAGCATAAGGGGGAATTACACAGGCAGTTACAGGGACTCCAGAAAGTTTTGGAAGCAAGCTTCCAAATATAGGTCTGCTGAAAACCAGAATCAGACCCAAGTCCCATAGTCAGTCCTCTTTCCCATTCTTCCCCACCAGACAAATCAAGTCCAGTCACACTGTATCTAAAAGGTTTCTCTGCATAACATCTTCTCCCAGAAGCAGAATGAAACAAAGGTGGGTCAGGAGCATACGCCCAACACAGCTCTCCATTCACCATCAGGACAAAATTCATTATTGTCAGCAGCATGAGCATCCTCCTTCCAGGAATATCTCCCGCAAATCACATCAACCTTTCTGGGATCCACTGGGCTCCTTCAGCATCCTGTGGAAAAACACAAACATGCCCTCTTCCCCATATTAATCCAGGGTCAGGGCTCTGCCATATTCCAGTAACTGGATCTTTCCATTTCACTTGGGCATAATTCTCTCTGTGATATTAGAGTGCCACAATTGATCAGCTGCAGAACAGCCTTGTAGATCCACATTCAAAAAATTTTAAAATAAAGAGAGCATGATAAAGATAATTCTGTGGTGCTTGGTGATATAACTCGCCCTTTTTTATTTTTTGCAATTGGTTCTTAAGAGATCCACAGGCACACTCAACAATTTCTCGACATTGAGGATTATATGGAATACAAACAAGTTTTAAGGAACTTGGAAAAAGTTTAAGGAACTTGGCGAAACTTCCTCTTTTCTCTGTCTCAAGGTGAAGGCCAACGTGAAAACATGTTTTTCAATAAATAACAAAGCAGCTTGACAAACAAGTAGCTCTCCACAATTCAGGCTGTAAGGAAGAATAAAATTATAGTACTTGCAGGGAAATAAATGGAACTGGAGGTTATATGAAGCAACATAAGCCAGGCTCAGAAAGAGAAATACATTGTTTTCTCTTATATGTGAAATATATGACAAGAAAGTAGACAGAAACTAAGGGAAGGGGGAAAATAGGTTATAAAAGGAAAAGAAAATATTACATGTTTCTTCTCATATGCAGATCTAGATTTAGGGGTGTGTGTGTGTGTGTGTGTGTGACAAAAGCATAAGGGGATAAGAAGGGGCCAGTCTGAGATGGGAGAGGGAAAAGCAGAGTAGCTAGAACAAAACTCAGCAAGGTACAATGACATGGGTATGAAATAGCATAATGAACCCATTATTCGAATGCCAACAAAAATTAACTTAAAAAGAAGGTATAAACAAAAACTTGCAGCGCCACACCAGTCCTTCATTATTTCTGATTTTTTGTGAAATGGAGTGGGTTGTTAGTTGAAACTAACTTTCCATATATCAATTAAACTGATGTCAAAGCCAAAAAAATAAAGCGATGGTGATGAAGGTACAGGAATATATAGATATATGAAGATATAAACTCTTAAAGAGTTTATAGAAAAGTTTTTTTTTAAATAACACACAAACTGCACAAATTCAGAGCGTTGAATTTGATCCCATTAAAGCTAACTTTTATCAAAACCCATAAAGATTACATTAAAAAATGTTAAACCTTAAATGTTAAACCCCAGTCCAAACCAAAAAATATTTTAGATTCATCTTTAGTTTTATAACAACTATAAAATAATACACAAAGAAATTACTGAAAAGATGGAACAGAAAACTTGATAAAGGAGATTCATAAAAACAAATGAGGGTTTTTCGAGAATTTTACTAAGATTTCCATATTTCTAGCAAGACTGGTTAATAAAAACACAAATACAGATTGGAAGACAAGAAAACTCGCGTAATAGGGTCAATTACAACCTGGCGCAATTACAACAGCAAGAGCGCTTTTCTACCGGGATGGAGGAGCGTGGACACAGAGGTACCAATGCACACTCTATAGTGAGAGCTCCCATCTCCCACAATAAAAGAGATGGGATTCTAAGGAAATGTAATCAGTCATTCATCTATTCAAAAACTGTGCTTGTCTCTCTACACCAGCCCTTACCCAATGCCTGCCACAGAGACTGAAGGGATTCGGAGTGGCAAGAACAGAGCCGACAGGCTACAGAGGGACAGGGTATTTGAGAGAGAGCTGAGGGAAAGATAATCAGAGCGGTTTACCTAGTGTCTTGACAAACGTGGCAGTGATGTAGGGCTCTTCCTTAAAGCCCAAGAAGAGTGTTCATTACCTTTGACAATATGATGAAAACTAAGGACCCATAATGTAAACGTTCAGAGACATTTGGAGGTCGCTGGCCCCCTCTAGTCTTCATCCTCATTTCGTAGACCTACCTTTACCACCCAAGTAAAGCCTCAAATAGCTGTTTGCCCCAAACCATAAATTAGCCACTAATTATAGCACACTTGCTCTTTGAAAGACTTCTGGGCTAGGCGCTTTAACTCCAGGGTGCCTTTGATCATAGCACTGCAAGAGTACTTAATATCTTCCTTTTTAGAGATTCACGGACTTGCCCAAAGTGAGAGAGCTAGCAATGAGCAAAATGCTCGTTTAGAAGTCCATAATGATAGAAGGGAAGGTTGAAACCAAGAAGGAGCCAGGTCACCTTACGGGACGTCACAGGGACTTAAACCCAGGTCTAACCACTTTAGGCTAAAGGTGTCGTAGCGTCCTTGTTTTCTCGGCATGGGGAGGGCTCCTCTGTCATTGGCTTTTTCTTCCACAGCCATCCTCCACTTAATTCTTCGCGTGACGTCCGTCCGCGTGGCTAGAGACCCGGCCCGCGTACGGAAGCCGCACTGCAAAGCCGAGGCTCCACGCGGCCCCGCCCACACAGCGCCGCGCACCCTCTTCCGTACAACATGGCGGCGCCCTCTCCTCATAGCCGCTTTCTCTGACATACTTCCTTTCCTGCGCAGTCAGATTTGACCCTTGACCTCGCCTGCCTCTTCCTTTTCCTCTTCCGGGGACGGTGCTTAGAGGTATGGCGGCTCGTTTCTGCTCTGTGTTTGTTCTGTCTACTATCCGCAGCCATCCGGGGAGTTAGGCGGGCGGGACGCCCCGGGGGACGGTGCCGTGGCTGGCGTGAGGGTGCGGGGCGGGGAGAGGTGTGTGGCGGGAGGCTCCTCGGCTCGTAGCTGCGGAAAGTCCTCGATCGTTCCAGCGCTGCCGAGGCGGTGAGTAGCCGGAACTCCGCGCCGCGGCCGCCGGACGCGGGGAGCGAGCCGCTGTGTTCCTGGTAATAAAACGCTTGGCGACCGCGACAGTGGGCACCGCGGCCTCCGGTTGCCTCCCCGTTGATGTCCGTCCCGATGGCTAACAGCGAGCGGGACGGGATACCAGGGGCGGCGGCGGGGTCCGCCTTGGTTATGAAGATACAAATCAGATAGTGGCGACTCAGGTCGTTAACACTGGTCTTGTGCGTCGGTGTCGGTGCCTGGCGGTGGGGCGAGTGTTGGTGAGGTGCGGAAGACAGGTCAGCTTGGTTGCACCTGCCCTGTGCTTCTGTTCCTTGGGGTAGGGTTAAATAGACAGCTCGGCCAATTGTCCCAGGGTCGAGACTTCTAAAGTAGCCCACTTTAAAACGAAGATGCATGGGTTGAGTGTGTGATGCTTACGGGTAGGACGCTTGTCTAGCCTGTTTTGGGTCTGGGTTCCAAACGCATCGCCGCTGCGAATTGGAGGGTCGCTGATAACGCAGTGTAGCTGATTTGCTAAGGAACGCAGTTAGATTATTAAACAGCACGAAACCCAGCTCCCATTAAGAGAGTTCCTTCTCAGCCATGCCTCTTGGGGACGAGACCTAGATCCTAGGCAGATACCATGTGCCAGCACTGTGGAGGCTGAGCTAGTTACGTATTTTAATCCCAGTGTCTCAAAAGACGCCTGCAGCTGGTTCTGTATTGCCAGCAGGTAGCACTGCTGAGGATTTACCCGAGTGTCCTCGCTTGTCATCCTTTAAGTCAGCGATTCTCCAGCTTTCCTGGCTAGTGTTTAAACCCCAAACAAAAACAGTCTCTTTGAGGAAGGACCCCAAACTCTCCATACTTTTAACCAAACTCCCTTCTTTGACTACCATAGGAAAGTGTTGCCTATTATTAGTCATGTCTAAGTGCAGAGAAAATTTAAATGTGGAGTTGTTTAGAACGGGGCCTTCGAAAGAGCGCTGTGTGTGAATGACTGTATGAATGTAAGATACGTGGTGATGCTTTGACCTTTGATTTACCTTTACAGTGAAAGGTGTTTGTTTTGATTTTAGGCACTCAAAATGGTCCAGCGCTTGACATACCGCCGTAGGCTCTCCTACAATACAGCCTCTAACAAAACCAGGCTGTAAGTATTCACAAATTAAAATACTGTCTCCATAAAATAACTACCTTCTTCATGACATACTGAGCCGCTTACAACCTCCCTTCCTCTAGGTCTCGAACCCCTGGCAACAGGATTGTTTACCTGTATACCAAGAAGGTTGGGAAAGCACCTAAATCTGCCTGTGGTGTGTGCCCCGGCAGACTTCGAGGGGTGAGTATCCCTTTGATAATCATAATCCCTAAGTAGGGAAATGAGTGAAGGTAGGCTTACTACTACTGAGATGATTGGGAATTGTTAACTATCTGGGGTCCACACCTGCCAAGAACATGAACCGTTTTTTAAAGTAACTACTGTGAGAAATGACAGGCACCTCCCAGGTGAAGCAGTCGGCCAGTTGTTAGGAAATGTCTGTTTCTACCTAAGTGCCACCCGGTAACTGCAGTCTTCATTCTACAGGTTCGCGCTGTGAGGCCTAAAGTCCTTATGAGACTGTCAAAGACAAAGAAGCACGTCAGCAGGGCCTACGGTGGTTCCATGTGTGCCAAGTGTGTACGCGACAGGTGAGTGAGCTATCTAAGGCATGGTGTTTCTGATACACTGTATGCCAGCCGTCATGAGTCTTCCCATGACAGCTGGTAGGAGATACGTGCTGTGTCAGAATTTGGGGCCAGCTTTAAAATGGCTTTGGTTTTTTTAGAAAAAAAGACTGAGTTAGTGTTTGCTAGTAAGCACTGGGACACTTGTAGGTATAGGAATGGGGTCGGTTTGGGTGGCTGAATTAGGAGGTATCAGACAACAAAGGTAGAAGAGGTTACGAAGGGTCTCAGGTTAAGAACATTTTAGCGAGAGGTGAATTTTAAGCAAAGCTGAGAGTCATTTAGTAAACCAGAAACAATAAGTGGTGAAGTCATTCATGGAACAAGATAAGGGTTTGGAAAATACAGAAGCTTTTTACACAGGACGAGGAAGTTGTGCTTGCCTTGCAACCCTGGCTTGAAGAGGAGTTGGTGGGGAGGGGGCTAAATATTTTGTATATTAGAAGGGTGGTCATAAGAGTGGTATTCTGGATAACATTCAAGTGCACCTGGATAAATTCTCTGGGTTGGTGGGTTTTAGTGAAGAAAGCACTTCCTGCTTTAAATTCAGACAGTTAGTAAGGGCAGTGCCCAAAGTGTCCATAGAAAGAATGGAATTGATGAGAACATTCAGAGGTGGAGTTTGGACTGGGTAGTTTTACAGAATGCTCTAACCAAGTTTTTAGCAAATTTTGTTGACAACCATCTGTTCTCCTACGTGTGGAAGTTGTTAGGGGTAAGGCCTAATACATTAATACAAATACAGGACAAATATTCTGTGAGTTAGACAAACTGAACTTCAAATAATAAAGGTTAGAAGAGAAATTTCATGGAGCTGAAGACCCTGCGTAGGCATTTGAGGCTAAACCTTACTGGTGCAAACAGAAAGGATTCCAGAGTGTGGTGTTTGACCTGATACAGGCAGTTTAGGGTTGTGGGTTTCAGGCTGTGAGAGTTAGATGTTTGGTGTATTAGGTTCATGACCTACGGAATCTACATTTGGGTCTGTCAATTAAGACGGTGTCTTGGGCTCCTTTCTTCACCCCTGAGTTCTAGTTTCCAGCAGCTAGCTGGGTTTTATGAAAAACCATAAATGATTAAACTATTCTCAGACAATAATATAACATGTCCTGGAACCTGATACAGGAACTATATTAGCCAGAAGCTATCTTAAGTGCCAGTCTTGTCACCCTGGAGTATTGTGTGGTTTCCATTGCAGTGATAACCATGACTAAAGGCAGCTTGTGGGGCTGGGTGTCATTTCATTTTCACTCACAGGTAGGAGGAACTGAAGCAAAAGGCCATGGAGGAACATTGCTTGCTGGCTTGCTCTCTGGCTCTCAGCCTTCTTTCTTAAGGCACCCATTCACTACCCACAGGCCCAGCTGGGGGAATTTTCTTGATTGAGGGTCCCTCTTCTGTATGATTAGCTTGTTTCAGGTCGACAAAACTAGCCAGCACAGCCTATATTTTAGAGCTGATCACAAAGCTGTCAAGGCTAGTTGGGAATAGAGAATTGCCCTCCATAAATGTTCATGTAATTTCATAAGCTGTGTGGATTTCTGAGCATTTTTTCTAGGCTTTTGATTGCTTGCTGCATCTTGTAATGGTGCCTTTCCCGTGTTAAAAAAAATAACTGGTTTGTTTTTCTTCCTAGGATCAAGCGGGCTTTCCTTATTGAGGAGCAGAAAATTGTTGTGAAAGTGTTGAAGGCACAAGCACAGAGTCAGAAAGCAAAATAAATATGCAGCTTTTTTAAGTAATAAAAGTCAAGA
>NW_026596095.1:18206660-18230048 GCF_907164565.1 Psammomys obesus | reverse complement strand
CCTTGAGGACCAATTCACAGTACACCACCAAACCAGAAACCTCCAGCTTTTGGCAGTTCAGAATGAAGTCTTTTAAACTCTATTTAAATCCTTTTTGTAAAAGTGATCAAATTGGGGACCTAGAGCAGCTATAAAAATCCCGAGTTGGCTTTCAGATTGTGGTTTTTACTCCAGGTTGGGATATTAAAATAGGAACTTTATTTTTGCATTGTTAATGTTGGTTTGGACAAGTTTTCTGAAGCTCCTTAATGCTAAGAGAACACGCGCACTGGTCCAAGACCTGTACAAAAGCCTGTATGTATCTCCTGGCGTGTTTGTGTTGCCTGATGCCCCAGATTGAGCCATTACCCCATAAACTGGTGATGTGTCATGTCTGCCGAGGACCGTTTTCATAGTAACATGGTGAAGGCAGAAACCTACCTCTGAAGAGGTGGGTCAGCATTTATGAGCAGTTACTGTTCTTGCAGTTATTTAAATCCCAGCACCTTCCTGGACCCTCTAGGGTTTCAGTGAGTGTTGCCGTCTTCTGGCTTCCATTAACATGCATGTGTGCTGCAACCACAGCCATTCACATGTTCTTACTCGTTTAGTTAAGATAGTATGAGTAACCTCCAGCCTTTGTATCCCACCTTTCTTTTTTTCCCCACTTTGTATTCCAGCTGTAGCCCCCTCATTCGCTAACAATCACCCTCATCTCCCATGCTCCTCTCCAAGTCTACTGATAGGGGAGGTCCTTCCCTTCCATCTGACCCTAGCCTATCAGGTATTATCGGGACTGGCTGCATTGTCATCCCCTGGACTGGTCAGGCTGCTCCCCCCTTGGGGAGTTATCAAAGAGCCAGCCACTTGAGTTCATGTCAAGATAGTCCCTGTTCACTTTACTAGGGTACCCACTTGGAGACCGAGCTGCTGTGGGCTACGTATGAGCAGGGGTTCTAGGTTATATCCATGAATGGTCCTTGATTGGAGAATCAGTCTCAGGAAAGACCTCTGGGCCCAGATTTTTTGGTTTTGTTGCTCATCTTATGAAGCTCCTGTCCTCTCCACGTCTAGCTCCGTCTTATTTCATAAGATTCCCTGCACTCTGCCCAAAGTTTGGTTGAGCCTCAGCACCTGCTTTGATAGACTGCTAGGTAGAGTCTTTCAGAGGCCCTCTGTCGTAGGCTCCTATCCTGTTTCCTGTTTCCTCCCTCTTAGAATGTCCGTCCCATTTGCCTTTCTGAGTGAGGATTGATCATCTTACCCAGGGTCCTCCTTTTTGCTTAGCTTCTTTAGGTGTACAGATTTTAATATGTTTATCCTATATAATATTTAATATTCACTTATAAGTGAATATATACCATGTGTGTCTTTCTACTGGGATAACTCACTCAGGATAATCTTTTCTATATTCCACCATTTGCCTGCAAATTTGATGATTTCCTTGTTTGTAATTGCTGAGTAGTATTCCATTGTGTAAATGTACCACACTTCTGTATCCAAATACTTCTGGTTCTTAAAAGGAGAGACTGAAGAGATTTCTGGGTGGTTTAGAGCACTTAATGCTGTTGCAGAGGACCTGGGTTCTGTTCCAGTTACCTACATGGTACAGATATTTTCAGGCAAACACTCATGCACAAAAGTTTTAAAAAGCAAAATAACATTGTTCTGACTTGTTTTGAGACATATTCTAGCTGTGTGGCTCAGGCTAATTGGAACTTGAAATAGAGAACCCTTTCCTCCCCTCCCCCCATCCCCTCCCCAACCTCCCCAGTACTAAGATTCTGTGTGTTCCCCTGTGGGTGGCTATGTAAATAAAGTGTTTTGTTTTTCTCAAGGTTGCTCTGTTTTAGCCCTGGCTGTCCTGGAACTCAGAGATCCGCCTGCCTCTGCCTCACCACCACCCAGCTAAAGTTTTTTGGTTTGGTTGTTTGCTTTTAGTAAATTATTCACTTTACATCCCGGTAACAGCTCCCTCCCAGTCGCTCCTCTCTCCCTTTCCCCCTCCCTTTACAAACCCACCATGTTGCATCAGGACTTTGTATATCCTCTTCTTTTGAGGCCAGGCAAGGCAGCCCAGCTAGGGGAAAGTGATCGAAAAGCAGGCAACCATGTCCATGTCAGATATAACCCACTCTCCCCACATGAGGACCGAACTGCTGTGGGCATAGGTCCAGTACATGCATGATCTTCGGTGTTTCGGTCTCTGTATGCCCCTTTGGGCCTAGGTTAATTGACACTAGTGGTCTTTTAAGGGTTTTTGTCCCCTCCCATACCTCTGTTCGCCTAATGTTTGGCTGTGGGTCTCAACATCTTTCTGCTACTGGTTGCAGCCTCAGGACAGTCATGCGAGGCTCCTGCCTGCAAGCATAGCAGAGTGTCATTAATAGTGTTAGGAGCTGACTTTCTCCTGTGGGGTCTCAGGTTGGGCATCATTGGTTGGACATTCTTTTTCTGTTCCACCTTTATCCCTGCACTCCTGTAGGCAGGATAGATTTTGGGTTGTAATTTTTGTGGGTGGATTGGTGTCCCCTCCCTCTGCTGAAAGTCCTGCCTGGCTAGGAAGTGGCCCCTTAAGTCTCCATGTCATCCCCCCATCCATTTTCCACACACTCCGCTGCTAGGAGTCTCAGCTAGAGTCACCCCATATCCTCCCAGGAGCCCACTCTCTTCCCTGTTTCCCTTCTCTCCCAGCCCCCACATCTGACCCTCCCCCTCCTCCCCCTCTCTGTACTCCCTCCCACTGAGTTCCCCCTCTTCATTCACTTTTGACAACCATTCTATTTCCCTTTCTGAATGGGATTTAAGTATCCTCCCTTGGGTCCTCCGTGTTACTTGGCTTCTTTGGGTCTGTGAATTGTATTATGTCTATCCTATACTATATGACTAATATCCACTTATAAGTGAGTACATACCATGTGTGTCTTTCTGAGTCTGGGTTAGCTCACTCAAGATGATCTTTTCTAGTTCCATTATTTACCTCCAAATTACATGATTTCCTTGTTTCTAGTAGCTGAGTAGTATTCCATTGTGTAAATGTACCACATTTTCTTTATCCACTTTTTGGTTGAGGGGCATCTAGGTTATTTTCCAGTTTCTGGCTATTACAAAAGTTGTTATGAGCATAGCTGAGCAAATGTCCTTGTTGTATGGTGGAGCATCTTTTGGGTATATGCCCAGGAGTGATATAGCTGGGTCTTTAGGTAGAAGTATTACCAGTTTTCTGAGAAAGCATCAGATTGGTTTCCATAATGGCTGTACAAGTTTACACACCCACCAACAGTGAAGGAGTGTTCCTCTTTATCCACATCCTTGCCAGCATGTGCAGTCACTTGGTATTTTGATCTTAACCATTCTGAGAGGTGTGAGATGGAATTTCAGAGTCATTTTGATTTGCATTTCCATGATGACTTAGGACATTGAACATTTAAGTGCCTCTCAGCCATTAGAGATTCTTCTGTTGAGAATTCATTTTAGCTCTGATTTTAATGAAATTGCTTTAAATTTCTGTTTAATTTGATGTTGGCTATTGGCTTGCTGAGTATTGTCTTTATTGTGTGGAGGTATCCCTGATCTCTCTGAGACTTCTAACATGAATGGGTGTTGGATTTTATCAAATGCTTTTTCAGCATCTAATGAGATTGTGGTTTTGTGTGTGTGTGTGTGTGTGTGTGTGTGTTTTGTTATTGTTTTTTTTTTCAGTTTGTTTATATGGTAAATTACATTGATGGATTTTTGTATGTTGAACTACCTCTGCATCCGTGGGATGAAGCCTACTTAATCATAGTGGATGATGTTTTTGATATATTCTTGGGTTCAGTTTGTGAGTATTTTATTGAGTATTTTTGCATAAATGTTCATGAGAGAGATTGGTCTGAAACTCTCTGTTGGGTCTTTGTGTGGTTTAGCTATCAAGGTGACTGTGGCCTCATAGAATGAGTTTGGCAATGTTCCTTCTGTTTTTATTTTGTGGAATAGTTTGAGGAGTATTGGTTTTAGCACTTCTTTGAAAGTCTGGTAGAATTCTGTGCTAAAACCATCTAGCCCAAGGCCTTTTTTGGTTCGGAGACTTTTAATGACTGTATCTTCTTTAGGCATTATAGGTCTATTTAAGTTGTTCACCTGCTCTTAATTTAAAGTTCGTAGGTGGTACCTTTCAAGAAAATCATCCATTCCAGCTAGACTTGCTAATGTTGTGGAGTACAGGTTTTTGAAGTAAGACCTAATGATTCCTTGGATTTCATCAGTATCTGTTGTTATGTCCTCCTTTTCCTTTCTGATTTTGTTTATTTGGATACTGTCTCTCTGCCTTTTGGTTAGTTTGGCTAACGGTCAATCTTGTTGATTTTCTCAAAGAACCAGCTCTTGATTTTGTTGATTCTTTGTATTATTCTCTTTGTTTTAATTTATTGATTTCAGCCCTGAGTTTGGTTATTTCCTGTCAACTACTCCTCTTGGGTGTGTTTGCTTGTTTTTCTTCTAGAAATTTCAGGTGTGCTTTTAAATTGTTATTATGGGATCTCTTTGCCAGCTACAGAGTTTAGATCTGAGGATTCTAATGAGAGAATAAATGCCAGAGCTCAGAGAGTGTGGGAGCATGGAGAAAGAACAAGGCTGCTCCTGCTTCCCCCTTGTTGTGAGACAAGTTGGAGATGTCCTGAAATGAGGATTGGACTCCCTCTAAGGAACCCAACTATCCTAACAAGCAGGAAGCAGCTAAGAGAACTGTGCCTCCTCTTCCACTAACCCTTTCTCTCTCCTACTTTGTGTTGGGGTATTGGAAGGAATTGTGGTGGAGTAGTGAGAAAAAGATAAATGTAAATAAAAGCGTTTTTTAATGTTTTTTTTTTTTTTTGTAAGTATGTCAACATAGTCTGTTGGTGATGCTTACCCTGCAGTTCCTCTTTTCTTCCCTAAGTTTTCTGTCTCCAGGGTTTCCTTTATTGCTTCTACTTCCATTTTCAGATCTTGGACAGTTTTATTCATTTCCTTCACCTGTTTAATTGTGTTTTCCTGTATTTCTCTAAGGGATTTATGCATTTCCTCTTTAAGGTCTCTTTCATCTTCATGAGGTTGGATTTAAGGTCATCCTCTTGTGCTTCAGCTGTGTTAGAATATCCAGGACTTGCTGTGTCAAGATAGCTGGGCTCTGGTGGTGCCATTTGCCTTTGCTCTTGTTGATTGTATTCTTACGCTGCCCATTAGCCATCTGGCTGGCCTTGGTGTTGGCTTTGGTAGATGTGCCTCAGGTGAACCTGAATGTTTCTGGGGTCACAAAGGCCTCTGCTGGCTATGCTGGGTGTGGCCCCTGCTGGCTCTGGGGTCTCTGGTGACTCTGCCCGAGGTGGGTTAGGCAGTAGGGGGAGAGGGCTCTAAGCTGTGTGTTGCTTGGGTCTCCCACAAGCCTCCTCAGGATGACACACGGTGGGGGTTGGGCCCATGTATAGCTCCCCTCTGCTGGCTCTGCTAGCTGTGTCCCAGATAGGTCAGGAAGATCAGGAGTCAGCAGAGAGGGCTCTTCTCAGCTAGGTAAAGTAAATAGGTGGTTTGCCGAGAGGGTAAAGGAATGCTAGAAAGTGGCTAAGCTGTCATTTGAACAGTAAGAGTTTCATGAGCATAGTGAAGATACTTGGCCATGTCTCCCTGTTGACAGCTACCACTGTTTGCCCTGGAGTCATTATTCTCACCATTTCGAATGAGGGCAGCACAGTTGCTGGAGTCTCATTTAACATTTGATGGGCTGGGTATAGTCACACAGTCACTTTGTCCCAGCACTTGGGAGAGAATTGTGAGTTTGAGGACAGCCTGAGTTACATAGTAAGACCTGTCTTAAACCAGGCTTGGGGAAGGGCTACTTCTGGGTACCTTGAAGAATGATAACAGAGGTTTATCACTATCAATGAAACAACTGAACTCCATCAGATGCCTCAAATACCAACCACTTCTGAGAGTTAAGCAGTTAATAGCTGCCACAATATTAGAATATTTTCATAGTTTGAAAGGTAGGTCAGGAAATGAACTGCAAGCCTGGCATGAGTTAGAATCTTAAGTACCTCTAAAAGCCGGACAATACATTTCTGCAGCCCCAGTTGTAGTCAATGTGGGAGGGCATGGAGAGAAAGATGCTGGCCAGCCAGTGTTGTCAAAACAGGTTCTACATTTCGTACGTGATCCTGTCTTCTATGACCTCTGGCCTAAAAGTGTACACACAAGAAAACATAAATGAGAATATGACCAACTAGCCTTGGCCTCTTCAATTAGCTCCTTCCCATGGCAGGTTAGTAAGTTGTACTGTAACGTGCTCAAATAATGTTTATAACTTACACTTGATTACTCTTGATCCACAGGCTAGTTTTTAAGAGCTTGAAACCAAGGGTATATAAACACTATAAGGGAAAGCCTCAGTTTTCAGCTCTTAATGAATTCCTGCTGTCCAGGCCCCACTATCCCATGTTAGGTTGAGCAACTTGACTGAACACAGGCTTTTTTGTGGAGGAATTTTAATCTAGCAACATGGCTGCTCACTGATCACATCCAAAAATCTAGGTCTGTGTGATCCTGCTGGAATACAGACAGGATCTGTATTAATTAATGTGGATTAACTAATCCCTCTGACAGGAATAAAGACACACCTTTAATACACACTTTTAATCCCGAACAATGATGTCTAATTGAGGGACAGACAAAGACAAATCAGAGAAAGATTTGACAGGATGGGATATGTCCAACTCAGATAAGAACAGTACAGGAAAAGGGAGCTGTTTAAGAGTACCTCAGTGAGAGAGTTTAGAGAGTTGGGAGTCAGCTGAGAGGCTGTGCAGTGGAGTTGAGTCTCAGTTTGCGGAATTCAGAGGCAGTTTCTACTGGGGCAATTTTACAGAGACAGGTTGAAGAGAGAACAAACCAGAGAATGAGAATGAGCCAGAAGACTGGAATTGATTGCTAGAGTTTGAGGCTGAGCAGAGCAATTCAGTCAGAAGTGAGAGAAGCCAGTTTGAATCAGTCAGCTTGCCAGAATGGCTGTGTTTAGTTCAGAATTCACTAGAAAGGGTAAGCTTATTCTTCAGGGAGCCTTCAAGATGACAACTACATCTGGCAAAGAAAAGGTAGTTTACTCTTTTTAAAAATATTTTATTCTTAATGATATGTCAGTGAGGATAGGGGTATGTACATGTGTTCAGGTGCCCTCAGAGGCCACAAGCATAGGAGTTAACACAGGTGGTATTGGGTGTTGGGAATCAAACTTAGATCTTCTGAAAGAGCAGTACCAACTCTTAGTCGATCCTGAAAAACAGGTTAACTAAGCTTTAAGAAAGCTACTGTATTAAAATGACATATTTTACAAGCAATTCATTTAAACTTTTCTAAGTTAAAAGTATACTTTTCTTTAAAATGTCTTTGTAGACAATTTGGAAAGTTTGGGAAAAAATAATTTCACTACTTAGAATATTAATAGTGGATATTTTCCCTCCATTTTGTTTGTAAGGCAAAGAAGATAATGACAAAATTAAAAATATAGTATATTTGTAATTTTTCAGTTCTTTCCCACACAGAACCCCTGAGATAACTTTTTTGAAATGCATGTTTAGTGTCTTGGTAGGGCTATGAGTTAAATACTCCCTTTCCTTTGAAAATTCAAGCTAGTTCCAGTTTTCTCTCTTAAAAATCCGTATTTGGCGTTCCTGCTTGAAGTACCGTACTTACAATATCGTGGTGTGAATGTAGCAACAGCTCTATCTAAGTCACCCAAGTGGGTTCTATAACTGCTGTTTCGATTTCACAGGGGCGCGGGGGTTGGAAATCAAGTTTTTATTGAATCCAGTTCTGTGTGTGACAAAGTAGTCCTGACAGGTCCCTAAAGGGACATGTGAATATAGTCAGTGGCTTTCTTTTTAAAGTCTAGTATTTCTCTTTCCATTGAATTTCTTATAAATTCCATCATGAATGTTGAAGGGGGTCTTTTTCCCATAAAAGCAGAAAAATCTCCATATGCTTAAGCAAATCAAGTTTGTTTTCAGCAGCTAAGTATTATTAGCATACCGTTGCCAGCCTGATAACTAGCCTGCAAATGGCTACCTCCAAGCATAACTATGCATTTTCCAACTGAAGTCAGTCTGTGGTCTGTGGGTTAAGATGGTACTTGGTTTGTGAATGTTAGTTTTTCTCTAGGGTTCTTAGTGCTGGTGATCATTATTTTATAATTACGGCATCACCGCTACCTCATCTTGGCTTGGGAAAGCAGTTGTATATGTCTGTGCAGCGCTGAACTGCAGTGTATTAGACCTAGAGAATGGCACAAGAAACAGCCCTTTTCTCCATGGAGCTGGGTGGTGAGCATCAGCGTACCCCACTGTCATGTGTCACGTGTCTGTTACCACAGTTTAGACAGGGTTCAACTGGTGTCAGGAGCTCTGTTTATGTGGCACTTATTTGATAGAGGCCTGCACTTTTAAAAATCATAAATAGTTACTAATAGAGTCTGTAAATCTCTAGGTTTAGGTTTGGGTTTTCTGTTGGGTGTTTTTTTGGGGGGAGAGAGGCGGAGTTTTGATTTTTTGGGGGTTTTTTGGTTTTTTTTTTTTGTTGTTGTTGTTGTTGTTGAGACAGGGTCTCACTATGTGGCTAGCTATCCTGGAATTCGCTATATAGATCAGGTTGACCTCAAACTCACAGATATCCTCCTGCCTCTGCCTCCCAAGTGCTGGAATTAAAGGGGTGCACCACCACACCTGGCTAAATTTGAAATGTCCCAAATAAACCATTTGTTGAATCTAGTTCTATATGTGTAGATGTAGGGCACATTGAAAAGTCTTAAACTTCTCTTTAAACAACGAAACTTCAGTGTGTTGAGTCTTGTGTTAAAAGTCAGGAATAGAAAAGTTCACCTTGTCTCTATTTCTTACTTGTTTAGGCTGCTGTAACAAGTTACTATACTGGACAGCTTAAACAACAAATATTTACTTTTCACAGTTGAGGCTAGGAAGTCCAGGGTGGCAGCAGATTCGGAGTCTTGCGACACTGTCTTTCTAGTTTGCTAATGGCCATCTTTTTGCCGTATTTCTTTCTTTATATAGAGGCACGGGCTTGTCCTCATCATCAGTCTTATCTATATTTCTCTGCCAAAGCCCTAGGCCCTGTGACCTCCCTTTGGAAGTACATGGTGAGGACGCATAGATACTTCAGCTGATAGTCTTCCCAAGTTCAGATTTACAATACTGTATCCAAAAATGCTTCTGGCCTCCCACATCCCAGCGGCCTGTTATCAGTGGGCTTTCCTGGGTTATTCTGGTGAACAAGAAGGACTGCACAGATAGTTTCCCCATTCATTTACATCCTTGTTGTAACCTTAGAGCTCATTCTCATTCATTCATTCATTCAACTGACTTAACAACGGTGCCAAGAGTGTTGCTGGGTAAAATACTGGTACAGTAGTTAGCAAAGCTAACCAGACTCGGTAAGCAGAACATTCCAGACAAAGGAACTGACCTAGACAGATACCAGGAGTCAAGAAACAGCTTGCATAAAGATACAGTTAATTCAATGCAATGTCTTTCTCTCTCAGTGTTTACAGCCCCCAAGCCTGGAACATGTGAACATTCCCAGTCACTAAGGAACATCCCTGTCACCATACAGATTTTAATATAGGGCCACATCTGTAATGCTTTTTCCATCTGAAGGACATCAGTGAAAGAAAAGCTTTCTATACTGCTTACTTCAGCAAGGATGAAAGACCCCTTGCGTTACAGAATATTTAAATTACAAAAAGCCCTAGGTACTTTACACAGTGGCCTACTATGCTATTAAGGAGGGAAAGGATCAAATGTATTGACTGAATTCCCCTGATACTTACCCTGCTTCTATATTCTGTGGCCTGCGCAAACAGCCTGAGGGCTCTGCTTTCTTAACTCTCCCTAGGGTTGAAAGTAAGCTTACAGCTTGACATGCCCAAAGAACAAATGGTCTTGAAGAAAATTCAGATATTTACTGCATCTGAGTATTAGACAAGCAAAGACTATAGGACATATGGTGTCTGTCACGCTTGCCAACTCTTCCGTCCAAGAGTGGAAGTACCCACAGATAATGCACAAATGAATGGGCATAGCTGTATTCCAATAAATCTTTATTAAAAAAAAAAAAAAAAAAGGTCAGATTTGGCCCTCAAGTCATAGCATCTGGACCCCATACTCTGATTCTACCTCTAGCCTCAGCTACCATCTGATTGCAGCTGCATAATTTCAAGTAAGACCAGTGACTCATTTTGTTGTTGGATCTCATCAGTGTGTGGATGGTAAGAAGAAAATGAAAGGACTTCTTGTTTTCAGCCCACTTAATTTTGCACGATCAGTTCCAGGACACCACATCAATAAAACAGGCATACAGTGGGGTGACCAGGACTTCCTCTTGCTTGCACACTCCTTACAATGTTTTCAAAAAGTCTACAGACCTAGGCAAATGGCATCTAAAACGTCTCACTAGGATTTTAAGCCATTGTGCAGAACATCATTTCCAACAGAGTGAACGTTTGAATAATTTTTAAATAAACTGTCCCACCAAACTTTAATAGAGTGATTAAAGCTACATAGTGGCTATTTTAAAAGAGAGAAGTGGACAGTTGAAAGTTGTATATCATTTCCTTTTCCCACACATACCTCCGTGGCGTTTTCCCCACGGCATGTTAGTTGACATGACAGAGTGTCGGAAAGTCTTCCCATTGTCAGTAATTCTCACAGGCCTATGAGAAGGAGAGAGCCAAGAGGAGAATCACAGAGCCTTGTCCACACTGGTCTCACAGACAGAATAAACGAATCATTGCTTCTTGGATTGGATTCTGTTTGCTTCAATCTCAAGGAACTCCTCAGAATGATAAATTCCTTTGCAATTTGAGATGGTGAGAAGAGTGAGGATATTAAATGAAAATTATCATAATCCCTCTACCCCATTCTAATCTCTTCTGAGCTCCAAGGATCCTCGGGCGTGGGCCAGAATAGCCTGCTGCAGTGCCACGTGCTTCTCTTCTGTGTCGGACAGGGAAAAAACAGTTCTACCAGTTGCTTTTTCTTTCTTCACAGTCACTCAGGCTCAGACTCATTGTGGGTGTAAAGGTCCTCTTGGAGGCGCTAGGATTAACGACATAGACAAACAAAAATCTCCTCAGCAGAGATCTCATTCCACTGACAAGTGACAATGGCTGAAAACGTGGGATAAATAAAACATTGCAACAAATGCTGTGGCGAAAAATGAAGCAGCCAAAGGACAGAAAACAAAAGGTGCAAGCATACAGTTGCAATTTAAGCGGGTCTACCTGAGAGAGGTGTGTCCAACCTGCTGGCTGTGAGGGAGGAGCCCCAGTTCTCCCAACTAGAGAGCTGTTAGGGACAGGATGGCTGCAGCAGAGGGAGAGAACACTCTGAGGTGAAAGAGTTCATGGGCTGTTGGATTGTGTTGGTCCTTATGGTTCCCTGTTAAGACGTATATGGCCACCAGTCCCGGGCAAGAGCACCTTTCCTCTGGGCCCCATGCTTTAGAGGGCACTGCTCTAGCTTTCTCTTGGAAACATTTCATCCAACCATCAGAATCCAGGATACCTCAGGTTGCTGTGTCTAGACGTTATCTCAGAAACTCCTGCCCTGGGCTCCCAAAACCTGGGGCCTTAGAACCCCTCTTCTCTGGAGCATTTCTCAGGAGAGGACTGTGTCAGTTTTGTGCTTCCTCCAAAGCCTGCCTGTGGGCATTGGAGGGGTTAGAAGAGTGTGGGTGTGTGTAAAACTATCCACACATCTGCAAACGAGGCCCGTTGAGGTAGAAACAGGGAGACAGAGGTCTGCAAAAATCAGGGCTAAACAGGAAAGAAGCTATACCTGTAGCAACACGTTTAACCAAAGAAATCTGAAGAGTTCTGGGAATGTTATGTCAGACCCACCTTAAACACTTATGTTTGTCCAACCGGTAGGATGGAACATATCTTTCTGAACTACTTGTTGGCATGATTTCTATGATTTATGTAAGCATTTGCCATAAAGTGTTGTCTTGTCTTTCCTTGCTCTGAGTCCTACAAATGTCAAGGCAATTCTGGGTTTCTGGCTCCTGAGTGGATGGGAAACCATCAGAGCTACAGTGCTTGAAAGCAGCTGTGCTGATCCTAGATGTAAAATTATTCATGTACTCCCCTCAAACTCTGTGTCTCCAGTCAATTCACCACGGAGCATCAGATGGGTTTGTGGTTTCCTTTCTTCTGTAAAATGGAAGAAACATGGAACACTTGTAAACGATGGGATGGAAAGGAGAATTAACGTGACATCTTCTTTGGGGAAATCAAATTTCAGAAACAGTATGTGGAATTTGAAAATCTAGAAATTGCTTTCATTAAAACTGACAGTCCTTTAAGGCCCCTTGGGCCATCCTTAGGTAACCTTGCAAAGGTAGAACAGAGATAGTGTTTACTCCCTGCTGAAAGGCCTGGAATACAGTGTTGGTTCAGCCACTGTTTCTGTCTCCTTGGGTAAGTCACTTGTCCTGGGAGTTTGGCTTCGTGATCTCCAAAATTTCCCATCTGTGCATCCACTGATTAATTTTGCTGCCTTGATGGTGAATTTGGACATCTGCTGTGTTCCAAGTACTATAAGGGGCTCTAAGGGGTGATACGATAGCACCAGTGCCCCCTGGGAGTTCTGGTCTAGCTCTCGGCATATTAGCTTAGCCATGGTTCAAGCCAGGATGGCACCTGTGACACATTATGGAAATTTATGTCATCTTATAGAATGTACAGGTCAGCCCTGCTACCCAAACTGCCCTGAGTCCATGACTTTCCAACATCCAATTAGCTTTTGTTTGTAGCTTATTATCCAGACCTTGGTAGACTCCATGTCAATAAAGACACACAAAGCATTTTCAGAATGGCTTTAATAAATACCTACATTTCAAAGAATGCAGCCACTATGTTAAACTAGGGGAGATTATATTTTTTTCTAACCATTAATTCGGGGAAATCTAACATTTGGGGAAAAGGGTAATAGTGCATAAAACTTTGATCTCTTGCCGGGTGATCTGAGATTCCCAAGTGTAAAATAAAATAAAAATAAAAATGTGTGCGTAAGCTTGCTGATTTACATTTAAAAAAATCTTTGGTGCTAGATATTGTTTGGACAAAATCTGATTAATGATGAATTAGTTTGTAGCATTATACAAAAGTCTATCATGTTCTGCCAAGAGCATCATGACCTCCTGAGTTCTTTGCTTTCTTACAAGTTTGTGAACCTCTACCGTTGGCAACTGGAAAACATCAAAGGGCTTAAGCCCATTAGGATTTAGAAAGCTCCTTTGATGCCTTGAAGTACCCACATTCATTCAGTCAGCAAACAGTGACTGCATACCCTGTGTGTACGAGGCACTGTGCTGACGCTGCCTCTGAGGAGAATTTCTGAGGCACAGGAAGGCTCTCACCTCTCCCAGGTCTCTATAGCGCTCTGTTTCCACACACACAGTGTGGGGAATGGTGCAGAGGATAGAGCAAAGGCTCTTTTTGCTTATTCATTAGGCCTCGAGAAGTCACTTCAAGTTAGTGTTTGATGAAAATCCTAAATGAAAATAAAATATTTTTCAAGGTTGTCATAAGACTAGACATACCCGCCACTTAGTTGATAATCAATATATGTTACTTCTGGTTCCCTTTTCATCTCTCTTCAAAAACCTAAACGCAGAACACGCCTGCCATCAAGTGTGTGAGTATGAGCCAATGTGTTTCCTTGAGGACTTATTCATATTTTTAGTTACAGAATTCCTCATGGTGAGGTGGGAGATGAGTTCCTGCTAAAGAAATGCAGAGCAGGTGAGGCTACTTTGAATCAACCTGTTCACCGCCTGTTCAACGGAGCGCAATGTAAAGGAGAGGTGAGCACGCAAGACCATGACGGGACTCTTTAAATATAAACAGCAGGGGCCCAGTAGATAAAAGCGTTCATACAGTGACCAAATTCATGTCTGTGGCTCTGGTTTCAGGGGATCTGACCCCGTTTCCTAGTCTCTATGGTAGATGTACATACAGGCAAAATACTCATACACATAAAAAAAATGGGAATAAAAAATCTTTTAAAAGTAAACATTGGGATTCCAAATTCAGGAGGGCCACCACCTGAACTCCCTTTTCTATTTCAAAAATATGAGCCTGACCAATAGTCCACGGTCTCACACTTGAGATTCACTTTAGGGAATTGCTGGGGAGACTATTCCTTAAAAGATGGGTGAGCATGTAGCCCCAAACAGGATTTACCTATGTCCTAAGGCTCAGGGAACACCATGGAAGAGGGGATGGAAAGAGGGGGAAGGAGGCTGTGAAAAGCTATGTGTGGCATAACGTAGCCATTGTGATCATGAGCCCAGAGCCCATGAGGTGGCCTTGCCTGGCCAGCCACTAGTCTTAGAAGAGCTTGTGCAGCCATGCCTCTCCCTGCTGAACTATTGGCTACTGGCGGATTCTGGAGAACAGACAGTCATTGCCTTCAGCAATGTATTCATAGGCAAGCCCGCCAGGCACCCACGGACAGTGTCAAACCCACAGTCCATAGAAGGCCCTGGTTCAACTCGGTGGGTCACAACACAACACAAATGCATGAATGTAAAAAAGGGGGTGATAGGGAAGAGCAGATTGACAGGGGGGGGGCAGAAGCTCGATGGTGAGAGTGACCAGAAGGTATCACACACACCTATGAAACTGCTAAAGAACAAACTCAATTAAAAAAAAAAAAAATCATAGTTAAAAAGAAATCACATTCCAAGCTGGGCATGGTGGCACACACTTTTAACCCCAACCTTCGCAAGCAGAGGCAGATGGATCTCTGAGTTCGAAGCCAGCATGGTCTACAGAGCAAGTTCTAGGACAGCCAGGGCTACACAAAGAAACCCTGTCTCAAAAACAAAAACAAAAAAGCAAAATTAAAAAAAAAAAAAAAAAGAAAAGAAAATAGACTCCTGAGCTCAGGAAAAGACCCCTCAATCAGAATCTCTAAAATTTGGGCCCTAAATCTACATTTTAAACCCACTCTCACCAACCTGGATCCTAGACTGTCCTTTTACAAAGAGTATGTACAATTTGTTTGATGGAAAAGATTTTCATCATCCTTAGATGTTCTGAAAACATTTTTGTTTAAAGCTTCTCTTGGTCTCAGCCATCTGACCTATTAATATGGAGAAGATAATGAGAATTTCAGTGAAATGGCCTCTGCTGGCCATGCCTGAGTTTGTGTGGTCAAGGGTTCTCTTTGAATGATTAAAGGAAAGTGACCATGTTAGAAATGAGCAAAAATGCCAACTGATACCATCCAAAATGTTTTTTTTTTTTTATTTTTTGCATGTGTGTGTGTGTCTTTGTCAGGAATTATGGAAATGCATGCATGCATGCGCATGCGCACACGAACACACACACACACACACACACACACACACACACACACTTGAAGTGCCAAGCTGTATTTGATTAGTTCTGGGCAGAAGCGCATTAGGGCATCTGAAAGCCACAACTGGAGACATCTATTCTGATGGGCCTAATGTTCTGCGTATTTCCTTTCAACTGAACTTCAGGGAAAGTACTTTGATATAATGTACATATGGAAATATTTTACAGCATTCTTAAAAAGTTAGATATTTCATTTAATATATATAAAACATACTTTTTCTTTTCAGTGCGCACAAATACAGCCAAATCAATGCCTTAAAGGGTCCTCTGTCATGTCAGCCTGAGTATTGTTGTTTTGTTTCTCTGTGTTGTCACGCAGACTTTGGTGTGTCTGGAAGGCCTGGCTGACAGCCCTGGAGACACGGTCTTTCCTTGAGGCTTCTGGCCCTGGGCAGCATGGGCAGCTGTTCAGATGTACCCCAAATACTTACCTCTGGAAAGATGATTTCTGGGGGTGAGAAGGTTCTTTGATTTCCCAGCAGCTCTGAGAGCTGTTGATGAGAACGGCAGTGGCGCGGCCGCCCGTGTGCAAGGACTTTTTAGTTCTGAAGTCACTGCCATATTTCACATGTGCGGGGGGAACTGCAATCTGGGTTTCAGTTCAGATCCTTTGAAAAGATTAAAGTCTGTTCTTTTAGATGCTATTCCTACCCTTGGGGTAATGTATGCCTGGGAAAGATAGTCTTCAGTCAAAAGAATCCATTAATATTAGTTACATGAAAAAATAAAAAGGCATAGAGAGAGGGAACAGATGATAGGAGATGGCGTTTGCTCTTCCGGTTTTCATCCTGTGTGTTGACTTTTAAGAACATGTATTGTGTGTCTGTGTGTGCGCCTGCGAGCACGTTCATGCCGCAGCACACGCATGATGTCAAAAGACAACTTGTGGGAGTCAGCTCCCTCCTTCTGCCCTATGGGGTCCTGTACATTAATTAGAAGGCTGTATTGTGTTAAAAGATTAATAGAATTATTCTTTGTAAAAAAAAAAATCCAGTTGGACAAAATTTGCCAAACCCATTTTTAAAGTTTTACAAATCTATATGGTTTTTAAGGCAACTAGATATATTAAAAAAAAAAAAAAAAACCCTGGGTTTGATATTTTATTCATCTGAAAATGATGCTTTCAGGAGATTTTTCTTTCATCTTTAAAGGAGTAAACCATTTGCATTTTAAAGATCCGCGTGAGTGCTCCAGGAAGCAGCCCTTTCGATTCATGTTATATTTAATTGCACTTATTTGATCATGGCATCGAGGCAAGTTTTTTTTTAAAAAAACAAGTTTGCCTTTTTACTATCCTTGTGAACATAGTTGACAAATCTCAGGTTATCAAAAATACATTTTGGCCAGAGTAAAAAACTATGCTCCACCAAGAACTGGAAAAAGAGAACGCCCGCCCCCCTGTGGCCGCAGGGAGGAAGTACAAATGGGAGGTTCAAACGATTATTTGAATTACAACAGCTTTGCAGGGAGTAGTTTATTTCAAATGCGTATAGTTGTTTTTCTACACACACAAAAAAAGTCTATATGTTTGTGTTTATGTATGAGTATACTTTAATCTAGACTCAATGCTAAGTACAAATCCATTTCTCTCTTGACAGGCCGCTCCTCATTCACTCTCAGCGGCCACCTAACACTTGAACACATAGAAACTCAGCCCTGTACTTCGGCAGCTCCCTGGCTTCAGCCATTTCCTGGCCGCATCAGAGTCGGCCTTTTGACCGTCTTAATAGGTTAGAAATCTTGCATCTGAAAAGTAAAGTTACCATCTACTCCAGAGAATTAGTGGCTGGCTTGGATAAGAAGACACACCAGGACAGGCGGTGGTGACGTATGCCTTTAGTCCCAGCATTCCGGAGGCAGAGGCTGGCGGATGTCTGTGGGCTCGATGCCAGTCTGGCCTACAGAGTGAATTTCAGTTCAGCCAGGCTTACACAGACAAATCCTTTCTTGGAAAATAAAAACAAAACAAAAAGATGGCACAGCAGCATTCTTATGGACAGTAGACACAAATACTGGTAATCTAATACCTCTGATTTTTTTGCTGTTTCTTTTTCTAAGCCAGGTCTATGTGGTAGCTGTTGGTGTACTTTTAAAAAACTCTTTTATTTACATTTCTTATATCTTTTCCTCCACCTCAATCCCTTCCAGCACTCCAATACCAGTTTGGGGACAGAAAGGGTTAGTGGGAAAGGGGGCGGGCGTAGTTCTCTTAGGTGCTTCCTGCTGGTTAGGGTCATCCGGTTCCTTAGAGCCAGTGCAATCCTCGGTTCAGGAGAACTCCATCTTCTTGTTTCACAGTAGCAACCAGAAGCAGCAAGAAGGACCAGGAGGAGCCTTGTTCTTTCTCGGAGCTCCACACACTCTGGGCTCTGGCATTTATTCACTCTTCAGAGTCCTCAGATCTAAACTATCTGCAGCTGGCAAAGAGCTCCTCTCAGAGCCTGCAGAAGGCAAATAGTTGCTGCTTGGACCATCTGAATCATCCCCACATCCCACACCCGGGACAGAAACAAAACCGTGTTTATATCCACAGCAGGGAACACATATCTGGAACCTCAGCTACTTAGGAGGATAAAGCAGGTAGTTAAAAAATTCAAGGTCAGTCCTGGTAAATGTCCATATCTTGTGCCTTGTGATCCAAGGCACACACATATAGGCAGGACAAAGACACATACACATAAAATAAATATTTTTTAAAATGTTAAAGATGGACCAGAAAAATGATGCAGTGGGTAAAGGCACATGGAGTGCACACAACACCACACACACACACACACACACACACACACACCACTGTAAAATTAAAAAGAAGAATTTTTAAAGGGGTAGGGATGTAATCTCAGTGGTAGAGACCCTCTCTAGCGTGTGTATAACGTTCCCTGGCCATGTTACTGAAAAAGGAAAAAAAAAATCTTTTTCTAAGATAAATTCCTCTACGGGACTGTACCCCACACTCTGACCATTGCCCTGGCAATGTTCAGCTATTTAACCCTCCTCCTTCCCCCTGGCATCTCTTAGTCTTTTAGTTGTTTGTTGTTATTTTTTTTCCTGTGATCTTTTTCCTTAATTTTATAGAAACATGCCCAAGTTTTCCATCCTTAGCTATCTCTGCTACCACTTCGTTTATTCATATATATATATATATATTTCATATACATATACATTTCCAACTGCGATGAGTGAAAAAAATCCATCTTTAATTGACTATATTTTGTTTGTCTTTGAGACAGGGTCTTTTTTTCTAGCTCAGGCTGACTTTGAACTTTTAAGTGGATCTGTTTTAGCCTTGCAAGTGCTGGGGGTACAGGTACTTGCCACCCACATCCATTCCACCATCATTATTACTGTGTTGTTTTCTCTAGACAGGATTTCTCTATGTAACCTGGCTGTCCAGGAACTTGCTTTGTAGACCAGGCTGGCCTCGAACTCAGGGATCTGCCTGTCTTCGCCTTTTAAGTGTTGGGATTAAAGGTTGTGTCACCAGCTCGCTATCATTATTTTTAAAGTTCCACTTTTCCTCCTCCTGTGGTCTGTGCTGTGAATTAATTTACCAAATATTTATGAGCACAGGTGCCTAGTGAGGACTGAGATCTGTTCTCTCACCATACCAACACTGTGCACTCGACATGTTCAACGACTAACAGTCGCCAAAGGTCATTTGTCGAATGCAGTGGTTTCCTCTTATGCTTTATCTGACATGTGGAGACCCTCTTCTGCCATTTCTGTGTCTGCTCCATCTGCATCTTTGATCTTCTGTATTTACTTTGTAGTATCCTCCTCGACGTGTGGGTGAATCCCTAGGCATCCATCCGCAGCTCTCTTCCTTCTCTTTTAACTTTGGTCTGTGAACTTCCTATAATTATGCTCTTCATTGGGTGGATATATGTGGGCATTTTTTTTTCTGGGGAGAGAGTTTATAGTTGTTTGGTTTTTTTTTAAACCAACTTCACAGAGGAGTCCCATGACCCTCCAAAAAACAAAAATATATACATTAAAAAAAAAAAAACAAATGACCCTTAAAAACAAACAAACAAACAAACACCCACGCTCAGTGTGGTGGTGTGTGCCTTTAGTCCCGGCACTAGAGGAGGAGACAGGAAGATCCCCTGAGTTCGAGGCCATTCTGGTCCACACAGAGTTCCAGGACAGCCAGGGCTATACAGAGAAACCCTGTCTAAAAAGAACATCAACAACAACAAAAACAAAAAATAAAAAAAACCCAAACCAACCAAACAAACAACAAACAAACAAAAAACTAGAAAAGAAAATTAACTCAATGAACAAAACAAAACAATGTTCCATCCCACACCGACTCCAGAGTACACTCAGATGCATCAACTATATGTGAATTTCTTCCTGTGCTAGTATAAAGCTCCCATAGACTCATGATTCTCAGGCTTGAGCTCTGGAGTGGCAAGAGCTGAGGCCTGTGCAACTGCAGCTGGCTGCAAAACTCTCTTGAGAGTGAGAGTCATGTATTGCTTATCTTGAAGCCACCAACACACAGGAGAGAGCATGTCTCTGCTACCGACCCCACAAATGTTTGGGGACAAGATGGAGGAGTAAGCGGTGAAGAATACCAGCACGCCACAGAACCCCAATGACCCCAGGGTCTGCACAGATGTCTTCAGAGCATGCTCAAATTAACACAAAGCAATCCCGCACCTAATAAAAAAGAGAAAGAAAAACAGAGATAATTATGTGGTGAAAAGGATCTAGACAATGAAATTTCCAGCTTTGTGAATTAATGAAATACAAGTATGATACAGCCTGACTTGGCATCCATATATACATTTTTGAACAATACTTAATTTTTACAACAACATCATGCTTTGCCTAGAAATGCAAGTCCCCACCTTTATAAAATTCAAATGTGCTTTCTCCCCTTAAAGTGGAAACAAACTCCTGTCAGTTTTTGGATGATAATCATTTCTTTTTCTTCTTTGTTATCTAACAAGTAGTGAAAGGTTAAATGCTATTAGTAAACTTTATTTTACATCTTGCAGAGTTGTAGGAGACAGAAAAAAAATACAACTACCGCATAAAATATTCACATTAAAATAAAGAAGAATAGTTTTAACTCTTGAGGTGCTTGTTTCTTTGGCTGGCCAACAGTCACAGCTAGTATTTATTACTACCTCTGTCAGTCCATACTTCATGCTCTTGTTGATCATAGCAAGACTAATAGTAGCCGCTTCTAGTTTTCTGACCCCTGCTGTGGCCCAAATCTTAAAATCTGAATTGTCCCAGCCACTAACATTTCTGTCTCTGTTGGCTTGTTGTGTTCTTCAGGCTTTTTATCATAGAATATGAGAATCCCAAGAGGCACCGCGGTGGAGCTTCTGTATTCCAAATACATTTTTCTTCCTGGCTATTTTATAAAAGCAATCTGTTTTTTTTTTTTGTTTGTTTGTTTGTTTTTTGTTTTTTTTTTCCTGGATTGATCAGGATTACTACCTCTAGCTAGTAAAATACTCTCTTATTTACATTTGATTTACTGGCAGGAGGACACTCAAAGTAGCCAGATAGCCGTAGTTTTCTTTCCAATTTTAGCATTTATGCTGCTGAAGCCAGCGTCCTGCTAAGCAGGTTATTAAGGTGAGAAGCCAGAACTTCACACAGGTGACTGAGAAGAGACAAAGCTGAGAGAACTACAAATCTTTTAGAATAATATTTTGTTCTGCCACGGTTTCTGGCAGACAAGGACTGGTTTTTTGTTTGTTTGTTTGTTTGTTTTGTTTTAAATAGATTTAGACTACTTTAGAAATTATTCACAATTGTTACTATTGATAGCACTGCTATACAGCATAAGGAAAAAGCTTAGCGAGTTAGAGCCTTCTCAAGTCCTGGGGGGAAAACCTAACAATGTTAAAATAGAGCATATTTTAAAACTTTCCCATTCATTCTTCGAACCTAGAGCTCCCAGCAGCCAACCAGCCCCCAAGTGTGTTGCGTGAGCAAGTGGGCGGTGCAGTGGGATGCTTCTCTCTCCGCTTCTCCGGCTTGGCCACGTAGGACGCCGTGCAGGTCCTGGAAGGAGCGTAACACCAAATCTATCCCTCAGCAAGAAAATCGAGACTGTGATCTCCGATAAGGCTTGAGAGATGCTTTCCATTACACATATCCCGAAGGCAACCTGTAATAGTGCAGTGTGGTTTCTCTCTTTCTTCAGTGCATGTCTTGTCTACTTCTGACCCTTACGGACCTGCGGCCTTCGCCTCACGCATGCGCGCGAGCTAGGGGAGGCGGGCGTGTTTCCGGGCGGCGCGGGAGGCCGGAGGCCAGCGGGCCGGCCCTACCGCCGCCGACATGGAGAGTCTGTATCGGGTCCCGTTCTTAGTGCTCGAGTGCCCCAACTTGAAGCTGAAGAAGCCGCCTTGGGTGCACATGCCGTCGGCCATGACGGTGTACGCCTTGGTGGTAGTGTCTTACTTCCTCATCACCGGAGGTAACTCGGCTGTGATGGGTCGGGGGGGGGGGGGGGGGCGCGCAGGCGGCTCGCTCCGGGGGCTCGCGGCCGCTGAGCCCGCGTCGGTCTTCAGGGAGCTCGGCTCACGCCTTGCCCCGGAGGGAACTGGTCTCGTCCTCTCGGCCCGCCCTCTCCTTCGAGAGCCGAGCTGAATGGATCTGTCAAGCCCAGCTAGTCCTTACTACTTGCCGTACATTGTTTGACTGGGGTCTTGGGAACATCGTTTTCTGTCCATTGTGTTTCCGTGGTTGGAAGAGAGGGTGTGGGACTATTAAACTTGTTTCTGTGGTCCCCGGAACCTTGGAAGAGATGAGTTTGTAAGCTCAGATCCAGGGTTGCTTTATGTCCAATCGCAGGAATGAAAAAGGAGCTCACCGAAACCACGGCTTTTGAGAAGTACGTGAGATTGGAGTTGAGGCTTGTAAAAAGGTGGCGTGTCTTAGAGGGCAGAAGGTGGGACTCAGAAAATACAAGGAAAGCGGTGCTTTGCTTTGTCACCGGATTCCCCTCCTGAGTGGAAAATGCAAAGGGGTGTGGCCTCGCTTACTGGTGAGTTGGCAGGCCATCTGCGCTCTCAAGGGAGCTGATGAGGGACCTGGGAGCGCCAGGTCCAGCATTTACTCAGGATTGTGCTTTTGGAATTTAGGAAGTAGTGTGCTTAATTCAGAAAGTTAAAAAGATCCTACGTTAGGAAGAGTAGTTCAAGTTTTGTTTTTTTTTTTTTTTTTGGGGGGGGGGGTCGTGTAGCCTTATTATTGCTGTTGCCTAGATGTTTTGTGAGACTACTTGGCCCATTTGAAGAGGCCAAGAAGAGTCGTTAACTGTAGAGTTGACACTACCTAGTTTACATGAACAGAAATGCAAAATGCCACTTTAAACTTCTGGTGTGGCACTAACATTAACCGTGCTCAGCACATTAAGGAATGAATATGAAATTTAAAACACATTCGTCTTTGAAAAGTTAGTGCCCATTCTTGCCGATTTGTTTCCTAACTTTTACTTCCTTTGGAGACAGTTTTTGCTGGAAGCCTCAGCTTTCCACTGGGCCATTTTTTTTTTTTTTTTTTTAATGGAGTTGGGGGGGAATTCTCTGCTCCAAGCACTGGGTCAAAGTGGAAGGCCACATCTTGTACATTTACTGTTTGGTCCCTGGAAAGTACAGTCTTCTAAAAATGGAGTCTATCTTTATACATAAGCAGTGTTGCTGAGAATGGCAGGCGTTACTGAGTTTCTGTTAACTCAGTGCTGGGATAACATCAAACAAAATATAATTACTCTGCCTTCCTTAGAAAGTGGTAGAGACAGGTTAAATACCACATAATAGCTTTCTGCTACATAGAAGAAAGGGTTGGAAGCATCGTTTCCATTACAGTGTTTTTCCTGAAGAAATGACCGGTAAATCTGAGTTTGATGGTTAGAAGGTTATACTAGGAAAGAAAGAAAGGAAGAAAGAAAGAAAGAAAGAAAGAAAGAAAGAAAGAAAGAAAGAAAG
>NW_026596095.1:18126573-18206650 GCF_907164565.1 Psammomys obesus | reverse complement strand
AAGAAAGAAAGAAAGAAAGAAAGAAAGAAAGAAAGAAAGAAAGAAAGAAAGAAAGAGTGGACAAATGTGGGACCAGGAGACCAGTGAAGTGGTTTTTGTTTTCTTAGATGAGGGCTTCTTAAATGTTTCCTCCTTTGTGACCCATTTTTTTCATGAGAAATTTTTACACAGCCCTGGGTAAATAGGTATATAAAATAGATACACATATCACACTTCTGGTAACTAATAAATTTACAACAATAATTTGGTAGACATACAATTGTAGTATTTCTTAAAACTGAAAGCAAATTCACATACTAAGGAAATAAAAGTGTTTATTTACTTCCCATAAAGAATAGAATTCTTAGCTGACTATTTGATACTGCAGGATGAAGAGCTCCTCAGTTCTTCAGAGTTGGTTTTTTGGGTTTATAATTACAAATACTGAGAACATTGCTTCCCACATATATATATAAACACATATACACATGCATATATATATATATGTGTGTGTGTATTTATGTGTATATGTACACTGTTTGACCGGGGTCTTGGGAACGTGTGTGTGTGTGCGCATATATATATGATATATGTAGTGTGAAATGGGAAACATGTTTAGGACCATCTCAGAAATTGTTGGAAATTCTGCCCTAATTCGAAGCTAAAATTCACTGAACAAATTTTAAAGAAACTCAAACAGCAATTTAAAACGTATTACATATAATACTATATATAGCATACTATATATATTATATATATACTATTACATACTATATAGAGTATACGGTATACTATATATAGTATCTATACTATACATTTGTATATAATGTATAGTAAAAGCAACCATATTTCATAGTATACAATAGTCTGGAGACCTAACTCAAATGCTTCAGGCATTTCATAGTGTGGAATTTGCTCAGTGTAAAGGGAGTGTGCTGTGTTCAGGTTGTATTAAAGCCTTGAGTTGCATCATAGAGGAGCACACATACAGTTTAGAGTTAATTTTCCTGTTTGCATGTTTGTAAGCCTTTTACTAGTGGCATTTTTTTCCCCTAATCCCCACAGTTAATTGTGTCAGACCCATTACAGTCTGCAACTTAAGCTGTGGCTTAGGTTATAATGCTAGGCTGGGTTGCAGTGGTTTTAATTAGTCTTTTGTCTGTTTAGTTTGTTTTGTTTGCTTTTTAGGAAATGAAGTTGTAAACTGGAGCAGGTGTTTCTGGGAAGGCAGACTGGACAGTGTAGCCTTTGACTTTGGCAGCCTGGAGGTCATGGATTGCCTTAGCACTCACTGCTGAGGGTGGCAGAAGCTAAGATGGATGCAGGGCTAGTTTTCTCAATTCTTTCCAGGACTATGTGTTTAAGTAAAGCAGAAACAGAATGCTAGGCTCTGAAGGAAGGAAGGTTTGGTACAGGGAAAGAGCTAGAAAAGACAGGACTGAGAAGAGTTTCCCAAAGGAATGAGGTTCCTGAGAAGGCAATTGGGCTAGAGTCAAGAGTCAACTTGGACTCCTGTAGTTAAGTGAAGGGGTAAGTGAATGTAGGTGCCAGGTTTGGTAGATTTGGCAGGGACAGGTGAGGAATTCTTTTGCCAGGCTAGAGTGAAGGAGCCAGGCCTGCTCTTGAATAAGAAAAGCTGGAGTTGAGGGGGAGCCAGGTGGTGGTGGCCTTTAATCCCAGCACTCTGGAGCCAGAGTTCCAGGCCAGCCAGGGATACACAGAGAAACCCTGTCTTGGAAAAAAGAAAAAGTGGGAAGGTAAGATATTGTATACACACAGTGGAAGTTGAGAATATTGCTGGACATTAATGATTGTGATTAAATTGTGCAATGATGGGGATGGCATTAGTTATTGGCTGAGGAGGTCTATCATTCCAGCACTCAGGAGGCTGAGGCAGGAGGACTGCTGCCAGTTTGAGGCAGCCCAGGCTACATAGTGAGTTCTATGCCAGCTTCTGCCACAGAGTGAGAACCCCTCAACCAACCAGGAAGAAAGAGAAAGACAATTTCCTTAGGCCTCTCTCAATTTTCAGCAATAGAGTCAAGGATAAGTAGCTTTATTTTGTGTGCTAAAAATACATCTTTAGTATTAAATTTCTCTTGTGGAGTCATTCTAAAACAGTGGCTCTCAATCTTCCTAATGCTGTGACCCTTTAATACAGTTCCTCATGTTGTGGTGACCCCCCACCATAAAATTATTTTACTACTACTTCATAACTTTGCTATTGCTATGAATCAAAGTGTAAATATCTGATATGCAAGATATCTGATATTGAGAACCACTGTTCTAGACTATTAGCATCTGTTACTAAGTTTCCTTTGAAAATGGCACCTCTATGAGAGATAATATTGTTTAGATGTCATTCTAAAGTGGTTTATGCAAAGATCAGAAGATTAGCTCTATCTGATTTGATAATAATAATATAATCAAAGCAGCCCTGTTTATATGTAAGTAAGTCCCGTTTAAATGTGAATAGAGGCAGTGAAACTGGAGTTCTATTTTTCAAACTGAGAAACCTAATTTGTACTGTTGTCTTTTATTTAGGAATAATCTATGATGTTATCGTTGAACCTCCAAGTGTTGGCTCAATGACGGATGAACATGGGCATCAGAGACCAGTAGCTTTCTTGGCTTACAGGTAAAAGATACTGTTTTGTACAAGTTGGTGAAGGGGACGAAGGTTGGATCATGCCTAGTTATTCAAAGCTAGGAAGCTGAGCAAGGTGGCACATGCTTGCAACTCCAGCAGGAGGGCCTCTGGTTTTCAGCAGCCTTCTCTACATAGTTATCTTAAGGCCAGTAGTGAGACTCTGGCTCTCAAAAAACACAAGTAAATGAAATGCAGTAAAAATGCTGAGGGACTTATCTGTGTTTAGAAACATATGTTTTAAAATATGGAATTTTTTTTTTTGAGATTTATTTATTTATTATGTATACAGTGTTCTGTCAGCATGTATACCTGCACTCCAGAAGAGGGCATCAGATTTCATTATAGATGGTTTTGAGCCATCATGTGGTTGCTGGAAATTGAACTCAGGACCTCTGGAAGAGCAGCCAGTGCCCTTTACCTCTGAGCCATCTCTCCAGCCCCAAAATGTGGAATTCTTAAGATAAAACAAGGCAAGAACATATCAAAAGTAGAACTATACTATAAATTCATTAGACAGTAAGGAATATTTTAGTGATTGGTATATCACCAATCTAATGGCTGATTTAAAATTAAAATGACAGATTCTTCTGAGGTCAGCACACTACAGTCATTTTTGGTAACATTTTATTGGAATTAGCAGTTCCATTCACATTACCGTATGAAGAGCACCCACTAATTTATTGCACCACTGGAGTGCCCAATTTATTCTTAAGCTGCTCTTGGGCTGAGCTGAGTAAGTATGTTCTACAGGCTTAAGGTATTTGCTTCTTTAGGTGCTGCAGATCAACTCTGGGGCTTCGTGTGTAGACAAGAAATTTCGTTTATGATAGCTATGTGGACACTCTAGAAAAAAATTATGGACCCCTGATATTCTGTTAAATAAGAAACGATTTTGAGACCTTCTGAATTTCATCAAGAAAACAGCATTCTAGCATGGTTAGATTAGCCTGGGTAGTCTGTTGCTTTCTAGAGTCCACTTGATATGTGGCCACCTAGACCAGGGTTTATTTATACTTAGATTATTATATGTGTGAATGTTCCTGGGAAGATTTATTGTGGTTCTCTGGGATAGGAGTTAAACTGGCAAATCAGATCTTAGGGAAACTTTTTATAATATCTTTTTTATTTTTTTAAAAGTTTAAAAATTTATATTTATTTATTTAGAGTGTGTGTACACCATGCAGTGTAGGTCAGAACCTGCAAGTTTATTCTTGCCTTCCACCTTGTGAATTCTGGGGATTGAACTCAGGTCTTCAGGCATGGCAGCGAATATCATATGCCTTCTTTATTAATACCTATTGATAACTATTTCTTTGACAGAAGTTTGCTTTCTCTAAGAATTCGACATACTGTATTCCTGAAAAATCAGACATGGGCTGTTGAGATGGCTCAGCAGGGAAAGGCACTCCTTGCCAATCTTGAAAGCCTGAGTTCAGTCCCTAGAACCCAGATGGTAGGAGAGACCTGAATTCAACAAGTTGTCCTCTGACATGCATGCATGTCCATATGCATGCTGTGGCATGTGTGCCTCCCCAAACACATAAAACAATAAAAATTAATAAGATTAAAAGAAAAGAAAAATCAGGTACAAGCATATACATAAATTTGCACGTACAGGTTTATCACTAGAGATATTGGGGTCTTGGGACCTTAGTTAAGAATGCATGCTCTAAAAATACTTCACTTTGAAATGAGAAATGTATTAATTATTACTTAAAGAAACACAGCTAGTTCAAATTTATTTGCAGCCGATAGAATAGTGTTTGCTTGTTTGTTTATTTATTTATTTATTTATAGGTAGGGCTCACTATGTAGCTCTGGCTGGCCTCAAATTCAGAGACCCACCAGCCTCTACCTCCTAAGAGCTAGGACTAGAGGTATGATAGAGCCAGATAAAGTTGTGCACACCTTTAGTCCCCCTTAATTCCAGTACGTGGGAGGTAGAGGCTCACATATCTCTTGAGTTCAAGGCTTTCTTGGTCTACAGAATGAGCTCCAAGGTAGAGCTACATAGTGAGACCTTGTCTTTTAAAAAGAGTTATGATAGAAATTTAAATAACATAATTTTAACATTCATATATGTATAAGATGTTGATGTATTTTGTTTTTGTTTTGTTTTTTTTCCTTGAGATAGGATTTCTCTGTAACAGCCCTGGCTGTCCTGGAACCCACTTTGTAGTCCAGGCTGGCCTTGAACTCATAGAGATCCGCCTGCCTCTGCCTCTTTAGTGCTGGGATTAAAGGGGTGCACCACTAAGCCAGGCAAGATGTTCGACTTTTAAAATAACCATGTATTGATTTTTCAGACTTTTTTTTTTTTTAGTTGATGCTTTAAAACTTTTTTTAAAGTAAGCTATGTGCTGACCAAGCTTTGTTTTTGTTTTATCTTGTTTACTTTTTTCTGTGGCGCTTGGGCTAAACCTTGAATGTGTTTGTGCATGTTCTGCCATTGAACTACATGCCCAGCCAAGACAAGTTCTTATCTGTTTTTGTTCATTGCTGTATTCCTATACTTGATATGTGATATAACCTCTCAATAAATATCTGCTGAATTAATGAAAAGGTGACTAGCGAAAGGCATAATAAGTAGTTGTAAGGGTAAGAATAAAATGTCTTCACAACTGTTTTAGCATAAAGCAGAAACAAGGATTTCAACCTAAAGGGAAAAACATTAATTTCCTAGTAACATTTCTTTGCTTTCCTGTGTTTTTCTTTTTCAGAGTAAATGGACAGTATATTATGGAAGGACTTGCATCTAGCTTTTTGTTTACAATGGGAGGCTTAGGTTTCATAATCCTGGACCGATCCAATGCACCAAATATTCCGAAACTCAATAGGTTTCTCCTTCTTTTCATTGGCTTCGTCTGTGTCCTACTGAGTTTCTTCATGGCTAGAGTATTCATGAGAATGAAATTGCCGTAAGTAATTAATGATAAGCAATTTAACTTTTGTTATGAGTTGGTATAATAATTAAGTTCATAGATTTAGTTAAACATTTATTAAATGTGAAAAATAAGAACTAGAGAAATTCTTTACTTGCCTCAAGTTATTGCTATAGTTATAAAAAAATTGAGACAAGTAGGTCTTGTTGGCTTTATCCCCATGCATTCTTGAGAGTTTAGTTCTGATGCCTCAGCCTCACTGGCTGGAGGTGGCTAGTCTTTTGTAATGCACCTTTTGGTTACTATGTCAGATTCCAGTAATAATAGTGACATAAAGAAGAGTTTTCAAGCCATGGGCTGCTGTTGCTCTTTCATTTTTGATATAAGTTGTTCATTCCTAATCTGAAAAGCTAAAATTTTCGACAGCTAGCATTATGCTGCCAGTGGAAAATGCCATACCATAAAACCTTTGTTTCATGTACAGAATTAAAAACAATTTCTTTTAAGAAGTTAACCTTTGGGATACATGGATATGGTATATAAGACATAAATGTTTGGTTTGGTTTGGTTTGGGATTAAAATTTTCCAGTGCTAGAGATCAAATTCAGGGCCATTGTTCAAGTTAGACATTGTCTTTATCGTTACTATGACTGTGACGAAACGTGACCAAAGAACATGGAGAGGTGTTGTCTGTGCGTGTTCACATCACACAGTGGGATGACAGGAACCTGTCTCTAAAGAGCCCTCGTACTGTAAGCAGGTGCCAAGTGCCTTCCCGTGTGGTCCTGATGTGGACTCATGCTGAAAATCATCTGGAACCTTTTTTGTGCTGTGAAAATTACTTTCTTGTTTTGTTTTTGTTTGAATGCATCAGATCTTATGGTAGTGGATTTCTGTGGAATCTTCTAAGTCAGTGTGTGTACATACTCAGGGCTGTTTCTGTGTGTTCAGTCTCAGCATGTGTGGGAGGGCAGCTAGAGTAGGAACAAAGTTCTGAGCAGATTGCTGGGCAGGTACGACAGGAGGAAAGAGTGAAGTGTGGGCAACTTGCAGGCTACACATTGATCTTCAGTCATCAAGGGTCTAGAAGCTGGAAAGGAGGAAAATCAAACCCTTAAGTACTGGTTGTGTTCCATTGTAGTAAGCTCTGGTGAGATCTAATTCCCACTTTACTGGTGAAAAATCTTGACATGCTTGTTTCTAGCAGCCTGTTACCAGGAATAACGTGTGCTGTATAAGAGCATTCTGAGAGAATCCTCAGGCCTCCTCTTTATAATTGAGGAAATGGAGTGAGGTTTGTCCAGGCTAACTCAGTGAGTGGTAAGGTCATGTTGTAGAGGAATTTTAATTCAGGATGTGGCTGTTCTGACAAGAGATCACATCCAAAGATCTAGGTCTGTGTGATCTGGCTGGAATACAAACATGCCTTTAATCTAGGAGACAGAGTTCAGCAGATCTGAGTTTAAGGCCAGCCTGGCATAGAGCAAGTTTCAGGTAAAGATAAGCTTAGGTTCAGGTGTAGTGGTCCACGTCTTTATTCCTAAACAATGGATGTTAAGTAAGTTTGTAGAAGGAAGCACCCATGTTTGAAAGTGATGTCTTTTTGAGTGGCAGAAAAAGTGATGTATCAGAGAAAGATCTGACAGAATAGGATACACCCAACTCTCCTGAGGAGAGAAAGGAAAGGGAAGTTATTTAAGGGGCAATGCAGAGAAAGAGAGGAGGCAGTTTTACCAGGCAGTGATAGAGAGACAGGTGGCAGAGAGAGAACAAGCTAGATTCAGGTGAAAACTGAGTGAGCCAGAGAATGAGAAGGAGCCAGAAGATTAAAGCAGATTGCTTGAGTTAGTTTGAGGCCAAGCAGAGTAATTCAGGGGCTGAGAGAGAAGCCAGATTGAATAAGTTAGCTGGAAGAGGAGTTTGAGCCAGAACAGCTGAGTTGAACCAGCCATTTATGAGCTCAGAAAGAACAAATAAGGGTTAGTATATTAAACTGTGTCTCAGAGGCTGACAAAGTTCTTTTTTTCAATGAGTCACAAAGAGGATATGCTTTTGAGGCCAGGGTGAATTCACTTGGTAGTGTGGGTTGTACGGCATTTTTCAGAGTTTTGTTCTGATCCTGTATATCTCTTGGTGTAGAGCTCAGGTGCTCATTTCAGGAGAGAAGGGTTGGGCCCTGAGTACCAGGTTCAGGTCCTTAAAGGGGCTTCAGGGCCTGGTTACACCTTCATTGATAGGAACTATTTTCTGAGCAGCTTAAACTTTGGTGTCATCCATGAGCACAGCGGAAGTCTGAAACAGCTGTCTGAACATTCTTTCAGGAGCAGTTTGGGGCCTCAGAGGCTCAGCATGGTATTCCTCACTCTGCCAATGCCTCCTCTACTATTGATGAGGTTCTTAGGAATCCACGCTAGTTTTCATAAAAAGGTCTGATTTTGGTTATAATTTAGAGAGTCCAAAGATTGATTCTGTTAACGTTAGCTTAGAGTAGTCTTTTCATTTTTCTGCCTCTTAGTGTGTAATTGTATGCTAGTTTGCATATTGCTTTGTAATGTTCTACTTTGAGAGGGAAGCGGAACAGGAAGCCTTGTGATTTATCAGCATGAACCAAGCGTGATGAGCAATAGCAGTAACATCTGGGATTGTTTGATTCATAGTAAGTGGGCACTTTTGAACTGTTGCTTCTGTTAATGGTTTGTGTTTATGAATTGTGTCTCTACAGGGGCTACCTGATGGGCTAGTGCGTCTTGAGGAGAAATCAGTGGATCCCGATCTGCTCCCATTAATAAAGCTTTGAAGGCTGAACCACTCCCATGTGCAATGTGGAAACGAATGAAAAGCAGCATAAAAGCAGCATTGAGTGACACCTTAGCAAGCATATGAAAGCTAGGACTGGAATTCATGGTATCAGAGACACATGGTCATTACAGTATTTTTCCTGATGATCTATTCCAGTCTACCAGCTATGTCAAGTGGCATTTTCTTCTTAGTTTTTTATTTTTTAACGAAAACATACTCCACTTCTAAAACTTTGGTATTGAATAAAGTGATTATTTTTTACAGTCCCCTCATCATTTTTTGGACATGATATTTCTAATTTTCAGAAGTTAATGCAAATCGGGAAGTATATTTTGAGAGCTGAGATATTTGGACGACTGGTCAGTCCCTGCCGAGGTGCTTTGTCTTTTAAGTGGTGTGTGTGGTACTCTGCAACTTCAGACACATAGGAGACCGTTTCCTATACAACATGATGTATGAAAGGAGCAGAAATAAATGATTTTTCTAAGTAACATTTTATAGTGTGTGGGTCTTATTGTTTTGTTTTTGAGACAGGATTTTACTCTGTTCTGTCTCGCCTGGAATTTACTGTGTAGACCAGGCTGGCCTTGAACTCTCGAGATCCACATGCCTCTGCTTCCTGAGTGATGGGATCAAAGGTGTGTGCCACCAGAACCAGCTTAACTGAATTAACTTTTTGATCTGTGAAGTCAGTGAGTCCCATCTTGTGACATTTCATAGGCACACTAAGATCTCCAACTACATTGTTAGGTGTCTCAGTCCAAAGAGTATCCTCTCTACCAAATGGGCAGGCCCACTGACTTGTCCAAAATTCATTTGAGCCCAGATCAATCTGGACTATAGAATGATTTCTGGCAGTTAGATAAAAGCCAGCATTCCTCAGGAAGTCAGTTTCCACCTGTCAAAAAGAGCCATTTCTGTTACCTCTGGCAGAGGGACATACAGAGCCATTGACATATACTTGTGGCTGCATTTCAAAGCCCATGCTGGCCTCCAGGCTCCCTTGGTCTCTATTCACTAGTACTTGTTACACATTTCAGAAGTTCTTGCCCTAATCTCCCCGTTCTCATCATCTTCTCAATTCTCTCATGCTGTGTTCTATTCTGTCTCTTGTTGTCTTCACAATTCTTTCCTTCTATCTACTTCCCTAGCCCTCATGATGTCCAGTCTGTTTCTCTTCTCTTTGCCTTGGTCTCCTCCAGATGCCTCTGGACATTTTCTCTTATTCACAGTCAAGACCTTAACCATACATGAGTGGTCAAGTCAGTTTCTTTACTGCGGCCCTCGAATACGAGCATTAGGGTGCTTCCCTAGGAAACATTCCTGTAGAAAATGCAAGCACAGTGCATGTTGAGTGCATGAGCTGTGACTGGTAGGTTAGTTTTCAAGAACAACATGTTCTGAACACATTTCTAGACAGTCTGGTTGTATAGTTTTTCTGGTTAGGCCTTTCTGTTCTCTGAAGGCCAGGGCCTTCTCTCATAGATCAACTTAATCTAATCATGAAATTTATGTTTACAGTACGACTCCTCCCTCGGTTTCATCTCCTATGCCTTCACTTCCAAGGGTGATCATTAGTGGCTCCTCAGTAAAGGCTCATTCATTTACACAGAGAGCTTTGAGCACTGGATGAATAGGATGAACAAAGGCTTTGTCCTCCAGAGCCGGCATTCCGTCGTCACTAGATCAAAATGTTCATAAGCTGTCAGATACTCAGATGCAGCAGCAAAATGAGCAGTGTGTCCCAGTGACACACACGCAGGAAAGGGGTGGCTGCGCTTCAATCTGAAAAGGGGAGATGGCCCATAGCTATCCATCAGAATTCAAGGCCCGATTCACTACAAATACAGTTTTCTGTTTGACTTTGGAGAATCTTTGCGTGTGTGTATGTGTGACAGGATTTCTCTGTGTAGCCTTGGCTGTCCTGGATTCACTTTGTGGACCAGGCTGCCCTCAAACTCACAGAAATCCACCTGCCTCTGCCTCCCCGAGTGCTGAGATTAAAAGTGTGCACCACCACACCTGGTTCAGGAGCATTGAAAAAATCTTAAGTTAGATGGACAAAAGCAACAGCAATACAGCAAGGTTCCCCTTTCCTCTTCTGATGGGGTGGTGTTAGTTCCTACTATGTGCCACCAGGTGGTGCTACACTAATGGTATATTTTTATTTCAAAAACCTTTAAGCATTTTTTTTTTTTTTTTGGCCAATTCATTTCTTTACCCAATTCAATCAGTGAAATATTAATTAGTTTAATATTTAAATCAATAACATTTTGAACTATATAATCAATTATATAAAATATTTTGTTGGTAAAAAGTGCAATGTTTATGTGAGGAAAAGATTACCCATTTTAGGGTCTTAGGGGGCATGAACCAATATCACAGTGCACAAAGCATTATTCACTAGGTAGCTGAGTGTAAAATGAGCTTGCCTGCCGGATGGGATACAAACTCCTCTTTGATTCATCACATGGCTCTCCTGGGAGAGGATGCTGAAAAGTATAAAGTGGTCTTGTGAAGCATAACTCATCTGAAAGGAAAAGGAAGGATCAGCTGGCAGGTCATGCTGAGCCACCACGAGCTGTCAGGCCTTGGCTCCAGAACAAAGCTTGCCTGTCAGGGCAGAATGGCAGGTGGACGTGGCTGGACACTGGTCCGCCATGTTGTGACATCATGGGTTGGAGGCCACCTCAAGATTGGCATAGTTTTGAGTGTGAAGTTGGGGTCAACCTGATGAAAGCTCACAACTGGAGTTGCCAACTTGCCACACTCTGCAGAGAGTCCTTTCAAGGGAGGGCTGAGGGACACATGTAGGCTTAGGAATGATTTGTCATATCTCTCTTGTTGGTTGGCAGGAAAAGGAACTTACTCTGGTTCACAGTTCAGTGGCATGCTATGGTGGGGAAGTCAGGCCAGTGGAAGCTTGAAACAGTCACATCGAAGTAACAAAGCAGAGAGCATTGAGTTCCCGAGCTGTGACTGCTCAGCCAGCTTTCCCCTTTCTATGTGGTCCAGGACCCGCCCACAGAGTTGTGCCACACTATGACAGCTCTCCCAACCTCACATAATCGAGATAATCTCACCTAGGCACACCTAGGCCATTTGAGATCCCCTCAAACTGACAACTGAGGTTAACTATTTCAGATTTATCAAGAAGATGCCCTCTCTGCAGGATTATACACGAAAGTCAGGTGTGGCTTGTGCCTGTCATCTCAGCACGCAGGACATGGAGGCAGAAGGACTGAATCAAGTTCAAGACCAGCCTGGGCAACTTAGCAAGCCCTTGTCTCAAAACAACAGACACCTTCCTCCTCCCCAAGACAACAAAAAACTAGAAAAACAAAAACAAGAAGTGAGAAAAAGGAGACAGTTGCGATCACTGTTGGTGTTTATTTGAGTTACAAAATTCGAAGTAACCCAGGTGTTCCCTTAACTGCTCGTGACTAAAGGGCGAAGTTGGAAGACTTGTTCGGATTGCAGTGGAGCTGCTCTAAGTAGCAGGATGGTCGTTTCTGTGGCATGCTGTGACTGTCCTAGTGCAGGAGATCAATCTGCACAGAGAAGCAAGAACTATACGCTTATTGAGTCAAAAAAGTCTATGACGTGGGTGCCTGCTCAGGTAGAACTTCAGTCACCTGCTCAGCAGACTTCACAGTCTCTGACTTAAAGTTTGGAGGGTTTTTAATTAATCAATCAATTCATTAATTTGGTGTTTGGCCTACATGTATGTCTGTGTGAGGGTATCAGATCCTCTGGAACTGGAGTTACAGACAGTCGTGAGCTGCCATGTATGGACTGGGAGTTGAACCCGGTCCCTCTGGATAGAGCAGCCAGTGCTCTTCACCACTGAGCTATCTCTCTAGCCCTGAAGTTCGGAGTATTAAAACAATTGCCAAGAGCTACTTGCTTTTCTTATGTACTTAGACTCTTCATTACAAGTTCTTAGTCGGTGGAACTGTATCTCAGCTCTTCCAGTGACCAGCTGTGCCACCTTCAGCAAGATTCTTCTGTTCCCCAAGCCTCGTTTTCTCTTAGGAAACTGAAGGCAGCAATGCCTATTTCATCAGGTGCTCTAAGAATTAGATGAAGCAGCCCACGGTTCCTGGTTGCTTTTGATCAGGGGTTCTCAACCTCTGAGCCCTGATCCCTTTCGCGGGGGTCCTCTATCACATATCTTACACATCAGATATTTACATTACGATGCGTAACAGCAACAAGATTACAGCTATGAAGTAGGAGCAAAAGTAATTTTATGGTTCGGGGTCACCACAATGTGAGGAGCTGCATTAAAGGGTCACAGCACTAGGAAGGTTGGGAGCCAGTGCCTTCGATGCTCTGTGCTAGGTGGGGTCTGAGCTTCTTCTGAGTTAGGCTTCCCCTAATGGCTGTCCTTTTATTTAATATATGATTGTACGATTTCCTCTGGAGGGAGAGGGGTGATGGAAATGTGCGCAGGCAGGCATGTATGATAAATGTGATTGACTACACAATGCCTGCTCTTATTTTGATGTCCACTTAACAATGTTTTTGAGATGTGCGCAGGGTGGAAGGATTTTCCAAGCAGTGCGGCACCACTTGACTGAAGACCAAGGAGCGGCCTGCTGTAGCGGATGGCAGCTCTCTTCAGAGTCTATCTTCAGAGCCCTCTGTCAAGGATGAACCTTCACAAATGCCAGTAAGTGCTTGTGCCGCTGGTCCACTGCAGAACATAGTCTTAGCGGGTGTGTGTGTGTGTGTGTGTGTGTGTGTGTGTGTGTGTGTGTGTGTGTTTACCAGTCTGAACAGCACTCAGGGTATGACCCCATAAATGCATCCGGGTAGCTGTAATTCAGTTTTATTTTGACCGGATGATTATCGTTTCCAAACAGGACTTTCACAACAGCTCTTACCCGTGTGTTTTCTACAAAGCAACTGTCCCACTCCCCATCAAGAAATGGGCATTGTTTCCCTAGCTAGTGACATGTGCTCACCCTGTGACTGTTTGATCAGAAGATGGCAGAAGTGTCAGGGTGCCAGTCCTGGATAGTTTAGCGGGCCTGGCAGCTTCTGCTTCCTGTCTCTTAGAAAGCTGGCTCTTGGGATGTGCCCTCTGAAAACACAACTTCAAGATCATACAAATCCCAAACCACATGAGAAGCCATTTGTAGCTGCTCCTGTCAACACCAGCTGAACTTGGAGCTTACCACTATATCAGCTGCTGGGCCTGGGTGCCCAGATCCAGCTGCCCTCCAACTGTAGCTCTGGGAGAATACCCAAGGGAGGAATGCCTGGTGGAGCCCAGCAGGCTTACAGTGCTTGGGAGCTAGGGCTAAACTTGTTTCCCTGCACTGCTAGGTTTGAGGGAGGCTCTTACGTAGTGAGAGATAAGATGAAAACTCTGCTTTGGCTTTGGGACCAAGCGGTGGCTATAAAGTGGCAGGATCTTGTGATGGAGGTGAAAAGTGAATGGGAAGGGTTTCCAGGAGGCCAGCAGCTACATGGGAAGACCTAGAGAGAGCGCAAGGCTTGAAGACCCTAAAGGAAATGACCTTGGAGGCTGGAAGCCGAGACCCTTGTTGTGTAAGGGTGAATGTTTTGTTAATGCTTTGCCAGTGTAGAACACAGATCAGAATGAACTCATGGGCCCAGTAGAGGAGATTCTCTGGCTGAAAGCATGAAGGTTAACTTTCTCATAGTTGAATCTGGTGGAATTTGAGGAGAGAGATGAGTTAAAGGAGGGATTGCCCGATTCCCAAATGTAGAGGAAATAGTAGAGAACATTCTTTCAGCTATTTTTTAGCTGCCATAACATTCATGCTATTTTTGAAATTAGCTTACCTGAGAAAGTTTCCTTACTCTTTTATAAAAAGACTTTCTTGTTAAATTTTGCTGTAACTGTTGGTTTGGCACATGAGCTGGACCATCATGTGTCCAGCTCAGGATGTCTCTTGAGTTCTAGTTTCTTAGTCTTTTTCAGTTTATGAAGAACTTAGCTATATTTTGGTTCAGTTCTTATCATCCTGCTATAGTAAGAGAGACAGCGTTGGTTCACGATATTGGACACATCCTTCCTTCTTCTCCAGTTTTAGGATTCCTATCGTTGCCTGGCTTCATGCTTTCAGTGGCTTCTCCCATCTGCACAGTGAAATGTTACAACTGTGAAAAGGAATGTGTGAAGCCAGAGACACAAATGTTAGCCATGGTGAAAACACCATTGAATCCTTCCTGTCACTCCTTGTCCAAACTTTACATCACCCTTCGTTTTAAGGAGACACCAATATTTAAAAATTCTTTATTAATTACACTTTATTCACTTTGTATCCCCCCTGTGGTTCCCTCCCTCTTCCCATCCCAGTCCCTCCATTCCTCCCCTCTCTGCACCCATGCTCCTCCCCAAGTCCACTGATAGGGGAGGTCTTCTTTTCCTTCCTTCTGATCCTAGTCTATCAGATCCCATCAGCACTGGCTGCATTGTCTTCCTCTGTGGCTTGGTTAGGCTGCTCCCCTCTCAGGGGAAGGTGATCAAAGAACAGGCCAATCAGTTCATGTCAGAGACAGTTCCTGTTCCCATTACTAGGGAACCCAGTTGGACACTGAACTGCCATGGACTACATCTGTGCAGAGGTTCTAGGTTATCTCCACACATGGTCCTTGGTTGGAGTATCAGTCTCAGGAAAGACCCCTGTGCTCAGATTTTTTGGTTCTGTTACCTCCTTGTGGAGCTCCTGTCCTCTCCAGATCTTACTGTTTCCCACTTCTTTCCTAAGATTCCCTGCACTCTGCCCAAAGGTTGGCTATAAGTCTCAGCATCTTCTTTGATAGTCTGCAGGGCAGAGCCTTTCAGAGGTCCTCTGTGGCAGGCTCTTGACTTGTTCCCTCTTTTCTCCTTCTTTTGATGTCCATCCTATTTGCCTTTCTGGATAGGGATTGAGCATTTTAGCAAGAGGAGACAGCAATTTTAAACCCCAAAAAAATCCTTCATAAGCTGATACTTTCTTTCATCTTACAAAATTTCAAAGCCATTATCTGTATTATATCAGTATTTTCAAGACTAGAGGTGTGATACCAGGCTGATAGGTAATTTTTGATCAGTAGAAGGTAACAGAATTGAAATTGTGAGAATATATATATATATATATATATATATATATATATATATATATATTCTCCAGCACTGACAATATATTTATATCAGATCTGGTATCTTCTGCCTCTTGCCTCTTGATAAATTGAGTTTCTTCATTCTTTGTGCTGGGAATATGCAAGTACTGTAATAAGTCTGTTTACTTGTAAAATCAGTGTATTGGCTTGGACAGTCTCTAATGCCCCATTTGTCTTTGATAGTCCTTTTTAAAAATTTTATTTACTTTTTTTATAAATTACAGTTTTTTTACTTTGTATTCCAGCTGTAGCCCCCTTCCTCATGCCCTCCCAAACCTTTTAATCTTTCCTACTCTTCTTTTTTTTAATTAAATTTTTATTTTTTTACATTAATTACATTTTATATGCTTTGTATCCCAGCTGTAGCCCCTTCCTCATTCCCCCCCCCAATCCCACTCTTCCTCCCTCATCTCCACCCATGTCCCTCTCCAAGTCCAGTGATACGGGAGGTCCTCCTCCCCTTCCATCTGACTCTAGCTTATCAGGTCTAATCAGGACTGGCTGCAATGTCATCCTCTGTGGCCTGTCAAGGCTGCTCCCACATCAGGGAGAGGTGATCAAAGAGCCAGCCACTGATTTCATGTCAGAGACAATCCCTGTTGCCATTACTAGGGAACACACTTGGATACTGAGCTGCCATGGGCTACATGAGCAGGGGTTTTAGGTTATATCCATGCATGGTCCTTGGTTGGAGAATCAGTCTCAGAAGAGACCCCTGTGCCCAGATATATTTGGTCCTTGTGGAGCTCCTGTTCCCTCCAGGTCTTACTAATTCCCCCTTCTTTCATATAATTTCCCGAACTCTGCCCAATGTTTGGTTATGAGTCTCAGCATCTGTTTTGATACCTTGCTGGGTAGAGTCTTTCAGAGGCCCTTTGTGATAGGCTCCTGTTCTGTTTCCTGTTTTCTCCTAATTGCAATGTCTGTCTCCTTTGTCTTTCTGAGTGAGGATTGAACATCTTACCCAGGGTCCTCCTTCTTGTTTAGCTTCTTCAGGTGTACAGATTTTAGAATGTTTATCCTATATTATAAGTCTAGTGTCCACTTCTAAGTGAGTATATGCTGTGTGTGTCTTTCTGTTTCTGGGATACCTCACTCAGGATGATCTTTTCTAGATCCCCATTTGCCTGAAAATTTCATGATTTCCTTGCTTTTTAATTGCTGACTAGTATTCCATTGTGTCTAGAGACTGGGAAAGGATCTTCACCAACCTTATATCTGACAGAGGGCTGATATCCAGAATATATAAAGAACTAAAGATGTTAAACCAACAAATCAAATAATCCAATTAAAATGGGGTACAGAGCTAAACAGAGAATTCTCAATAGAGAAATATAGAATGGCAGAGAAACATTTAAAGAAATGCTCAACGTCCTTAGCCTTCAGCGAGATGCAAATCAAAACGACTCATCAAAATGGCTAAGATTAAAAACTCAAGTGACAATACATGCTGGAGAGATTGTGGAGAAAGAGGAACCCTTCTCCTTTGCTGGTGGGAATGTAAACTTGTACAACCAGTTTGGAAATCAATCTAGCATTTTCTCAGACATTTAGGAATTGCACTTCCTTGAGATCCAGCTATACCACTCCTACGCATATATCCAAAATATGCTCAAGTACACAACAAGGATATTTGCTCAACCATGTTTGTAGCAGCTTTATTCGTAATAGCCAGAACCTGGAAACAACCCAGATGTCCCTTAACAGAGGAATGGATACAGAAACTGTGGTACATTTTCTACTCTTCTGATGCATCTGTTTTTCCATCAGTCTGGAGGCTGTGGCTCAGTCACATTCCACCAGCAGATGGGGCTCTTGACATCCAAACAGGATTTGAGCTCTATGGACGCATCAACGGTTTGTTAGAAGAGGCGGTTACTGATTGCTTATTGTTCACATTAATTAGACTTTGGCCTAGGCATGATCCTTCAGCGGGTTTATATTTATGTAATTACGTTCTTAGGCCCATGTCAGATGATTGATTTTGGGAAGATTTCAGTGACACTATTAGCAGAAACGCCTCCCTGTGGTGAACAAAGCCGACAGTGATGGAGATATGTCCCAGTGCTAACTGTCAATCTGATTTACTGGCTCTTGCATTCCAAGATATCCCAAGAGAAGGAGCTCATTTTTCTGATCTGGAGAGCTTAAGGCCTGGAAAATACATCTTATTAAGGCTATAATGATCATAAACAGGATACAGGAGCCATGGAAATCCAGCACATTGTAAAATCACATGTAAAATTAAAATACTTACAGATTTTTATCTTAAATGGATTCTAATAACTCTCTCCACAGGTACATTATAGACTACTTCAAAACAGGTGTTTAACAATCCTCGAACTCCATTTCCTCGGCTTTTCTCAGTGTTCCCTGTGGCTCTCCAGTATTGATTGTTATTCTTCACAGACGGCGACCTTCAGTTATAAGATGTGGGCTGTATGTCTGTTTAGGATCTCTAATAAGTGCCCCCAAGAACTGCACTGATGCTTCCAGCACCACTTCACAGTGTTTCAACAACCAAATGAAAACCAAGTCAAATACTTAAGGTTCCCCTCAGAGCCAGAGCATGGACTAACTACAGGTCCGACTTTCCCAACTTGGACACATCAGGTTTCCCAGGATGTCTGTGTCTCACTGTGGTGTCCAGAGGTTGAAAGTAACCTGTGCAGGTTGTTTCAACACACTCATCATGTCTGGACCCGGTGTCTTCATGTCCATAGTTGAGCCATGCACCCGGTCAGTGCTTTGAGGCGAAGGGCTTACGGTGTCAGCAAAGACTGAATGTCTATCTGTACGGGCAGGCTTGCATTTTCTTTCTCCACACTCTGTGGGGTCCTCTGAGAAAATGTCACATATCCAGTTGTTACAAAAGTAAAACTTTAATAAGCAAACATCCTCAAGAAGGCTGATTGTTTTCCTCAGTCAAATTTGTGTGGGACTTCTTTCCTGGAGTATGTTAATGAGGGTTTCTGAACCACAGGGGTGACTGGAGAGCAAAGCCACCAGTCTTCCTCTGTCTGGTGAAACTTTCAACACACTAAATGCCTAAATCTTCTCTTTCAAAGGCTTTCTTGCTGAAAAGCTTTGAACTCCATCTTAGTTAAGGTTACAATTGCTGTGGTGGGAACGCCACAATCAAAGAAACTTGGGAAGGAGAGGAGTTATTTGGCTTATACTTCCACATCATATTTAATCATCAAAGGAAGTCAGGACAGGAACTCAAAGAGGGCAGGAACCTGGAGGCAGGAGCTGATACAGAGGCCATGGAGGCATGCAGCTTATTGGCCAGTCTCTCAAGGCTTGTTCAGCCTGCTTTCCTATAGAACCTGGACCCCTTACTCCCGGGTGACAGCAACCCACAATGGGCAGGGCCGTCCCCCATCAATGGCTAATTAAGAAAATGCCCTACAGCCTTGCCTACACCCCAATCTTACAGAGGCATTTTTTCAATTGATGTTCTGTCCTCTCTGATGATTCTAGCTTGTGTTGAGTTGACATAAAACTACCCAGCACAGACTCTGAGGAAGCACTGGTAATTGAATAGCTAAAGTTTATTGAGAGGATATTGTGTATTAGACAGTGTTCCAAGCATCCTCTCATATATCACCTCAAATCACTCTCCCAGAACCATTCTGAAGGGTTCTTATCCCATTTCATAGGTGAGGAAGTGAGGTACAGACAGACTTTGTGGAACCAGGTGGCCAGCCACAGTCTGAATCCAGACTCCTTGCTATTCACCACAAGTGGTGGCCTTCACTTGGCCTCAAGGGATGAGGCATCTTTCAATACTGATTCTTATTTTTATTTATTATTAGGTTTTTGTTGTTTTTTTTAAAATAGGGTCTCTTTATGTAGCCTTGGCTAGCCTGGAACTTGCTGTGTAGACTAGGCCTTGAACTCACAAGTGCTCTGCCTCCCAAGTGCTGGGACTAAAGGTGTGAGCTGCCATGCTGGCTTCAGTACTGATATTTATTTATTTATTTACTTATTTATTTATTTATATTGGTTTTTCAAGACAGAGTTTTTTTGTGTAGGCCTGGCTGTTCTGGAACTCATTCTGTAGTCCAGGCTGGCCTCGAACTCAGAGATCTGCCTGCCTCTGCCTCACAAGGGCTGGGATTAAAGGCATACACTAATACTGCTTGGCCACTACTGATTTTTTTAAAAGACCACTAGAATGGAAAGTTCAGTGTCTGACTCTGTTTTTCATTTAAATTTTTATGACATTCCTCACAGCTCACTTGTAGCTACATTTTCACATTTACGCACTGTAGTTCTTACTGTATGTTATCATTTTGGTCTTACTCATCTTTGCCTTCTAAACACACACATAAGGCTTAGTGTAGAGTGTGGTGCACATATCTCCTACACCTTAATGGAAATTTGGGCATTTAAGTAGAATAGCTAATGCGGAAGGTCACAAGATTAACAAAGTGTATGCCCATGAGTTCTCAGAACCAGTTATATTTAACACGGGCTTTATTTCATTGAAATTTAGAAAAATGTTTCCATACGATTTTCTTCTGAAAGCACATTTCTTTGATTCTACCTGAACTGTGTATAGAAGATTACATTTACATACTTGGCTTCCTTTACATAATGTAGCATCTATATTGATTTTAATAAGTGGAGACACAAATAAAACAATATGTTCACAGAGGCAGATCATGTCTTCAGCCAAGAAGTTGCTGTGAACCTAAAAATGAGAACCTTTTCATTAAATACTGAGAGCCCTGCCACTGAGATCATCACCACTTTAGATGATAGGCCAGGGCTCTAATGATATGTTTGGGAACACCCAGCTCTGCTTGGGTGTGAGCTCGGGAGATGTGTTTATGCCGATAGCAGGTGGTCCACAGGTGAACCAGAACTAGGCGGGGTGGATCTTCTTGGACTGTGAGAAAAAATAAAAATCTCTCAGGCCAAGGATTCCACCCTTGCAGGGCAGATAGCCAGAAGACCTGCTTGGTAAGGTGTTTTCAGGGAAGAAAAAACAAATCTCAAACACTGATAGAATCATCCAACTCCCAGCCTTTCAACTGGACTCACCAAGGATACTGCATTTGACTGTTTAAGATTTTATAGCTCTGGTTAAAATTCTTCAGATAAAATCCACAGGATACAAGCCCAAGTTCTTGTGGTGGTCTCAAGGGGGCCTATGTGGCCCCTTTGAAGAGCCCCTCTGTCCTCCTTTAGTGTTGACCTCACTTCCTGGTCCACTGGGTTTGCTCCATTCAGCTGACACCGCTGTCCTCTGGTCAAGATGCTCACAGTCTCAGTTTGGGGGCCTTGTTCTCTCTTTACCTGGTTGGCTCATTCCCTTTCTTCTTTCAAATATTTGTTCAAAAAGTAGTTTCTCAACGAGGCCTTCCTTTATCTCTCATTGAAAATCAAAACTCAAGGCTGGAGAGGTGGCTCAGTGGTTAAGCACACTGTCTGCTCTTCCAGAGGTCCTGAGTTCAAATTCCCAACAACTACATGGTGGCTCCCAAACATCTGTAATGGGATCTGGTGCCCTCTTCTGGCATGCAACTGTACATGCAGATAGAGCACTTAACATAAAATCAATCAATCTTTAAAAAAAAGAAAGAAAATGAAGACTACACTGTTTCTCTCCAGAGCATTTGCGACTCTTTAATAAAAACTACGCAATTGACTTAGTTATCTTGTTTGTCTAGATTAGAGCTTGAACTACATGAAATCAAAGGTGCAGCCTACTGTGTGGGACACAGCACAGAAACTATTCAGTGCATGGTTACATAAAACTCCCCTGGAAAACACACACAAGAACTGGTTAATTTGTTGGGTAGCCCAGGCTAGTTGGCATCATTTCTACTTTCCTGATTGATGAATTTCTTATTCGCAGTTAGCACCTACCTCATTGAATGCTGGCTGTTGAACCTGGGACCCCACACTCTAGGAGCGTGCTCAACCAGTTTACACATAAATTCCTGAACTGACTCTGAGTACGGACATCCTTGATTTGATCTGCCCACGTCATTCCTCTGGTTTTTCTCTAGGTGCTCTCATGTGTTTTCATTGTTTGCTCTATTTGGACGAGTACAATCGGTAGAAAGGCCGTGGCAATACACACATATCACTAGGCAAGGCCTTCCTTCTTCATCCAAAATGCTGTGTCACATAAGGTTTTATTTCACAGTAAACAAGTTTCCCACTAACTGACCATCTTCTATGTCACTGGAGTTCCATGAACATTTAGTGAATTGATTGACACGGTGATTTTGGTCAGCATCTGTGCTTTGTTCTGTTTTGTAACCTGGGTAACTTCTGAAAGCTAATAGAGGCAGGCTCTGGACCTGCACCTTGCTTGCCAGTTAATAAGCTGGTCTGTTACTGTTTCATGGACATTGGCAGAAAACTTGAGACTTGTGGGTCAAAGACAAAGGACTTTGTTACCGTGGAATGAGCAGCTTGGGTTTCTTGGAAACAGCACCCTCCTAGCCCCACAAGGTTGAAGTAGATGCTGCACACATGGGAGGCTGGTTCACAGCTGCAGAGCACTGAAATTAGTGATGCGCTGTTTTAGAGTGAACGGAAGGGGAGGGGGCACACCCGCCCTTTGTCAGCAAGGGGATGTTACCTCATTCTTCAGCGTGGTGGGCTGCAAACACAACCCTGAGACACGGCCTGGGTGGGAAAAGAGCAGCCATGGCTTCACACGCCTGGCGAGAAAGCGCAGGGCTACTCGGAGCCCACAGCTGTTGTCTTTCCCTATTATGTTCAGATAATTAGCCTTGACACTAGTTCACTCTTAGAAACCAGCCCAGGCAGGCTCAAGTCCCTGCCCGCGTCCTTTTTCTAATGTGGGAATTTAAATAAATCACCTCCATTTCCTTCCATCTTCTCTTTTTTTTATAATGGCGACACCTATCCCTTTGATCGGCGTAAGATAAACCACATATACAATCAATATACACTGATTGGTTTGGGATAAACAAGTAATTGCAATGCATATGGAGAGCCTGAGGTTTCTGAGTTTTATCGTGCCCCTCACCACTGACTTGCTCTGTTTTCTGGGCAGTTTACTCGAGCACCCACATTGCTTCCCTCCGTGCGATGAGGGATGCTTTGTAGCGCATGTGTCAGAGTGATAAACTCAGGGGAGTAAGTTTATCTCTTGTAAAGACTTCTATTCACTGTGAAGTACCCTTCAGACGCTGGTGATAGGACCGTAAAAGTATAAATCCTTGTGTTTGTGGAGATTATATTCGAGAAGAGGGGATGTCTCTTGAGTTGGTATATAATGTGACGCAGAAAAACATGAAGAAAAAAAAAACGAACCGGGGTGAGGAAATGGCGATCAGAGGCCCCCTACAGGTAAAGCTTGTGACAACGCTTGTGACCGGGCGCTGTTCTGGTTTGTCTGAGACCAAGGAGTGTCCACCCATGGCTACTCCTTAGGAGGAGTACGTCCCTGGCAAGCTTGGTATCAGTGATGATCTATTTCACAGGACGTTAAGGAACATTTATGTCAAGTTGTGATTTGATGTCACACTTAGGTGGAGCGCTTTTAAATCCTTCAAAGGATTCTTCAGGTCAAATATTTTAAACCCAGGGTGTAAAAAGAGATCTTGAAAAGAGGGGAGCTTTGCTTACATTACACCTATCCAGAACGCTTGTTCTCTACGTGATGTTTCTCAGGGATGTTGTTCCTCACGGAAAGATTCAAAGAGACCAAAGAGTTTGGAGCTGTTTCCTAGATGAATCGTTTGGGCATCCACTGACATGCTGCCTTCTGAGGGAAGCGATCAGAGCCGAGGCTCCATGCTCTGAATCCTCTAGCTCAGCTTCTCTTCTATGAATCCATCCGCAGAGGCTGTCTTGGCCCAGGGCAGCTCTGCAGGCAGGCAGCATTTATCAAGGCTGCCAGAAACAGAACACATTCAGCTGTGAAAAACAATTCAACAATGCATGTTTTTAGTGGCAACTGGCAGCAGCAGTGAGAGGGGCAGAGATACCGTTTACAGAAGCTACAGGTTCAGAGGAGGGACAGAGGAGGTGACAGCAGAAATGACTAAAGGACCAGCCTACCATGACCATCCCAAGACACCACTCAGGGCTGACAGAGTTGGCTGCTAAGAACACTTCCTCCCCTTCCCTTGGCAATGTAATCAAGGTAACTTGACCGTGGAGACTGAAAGAGCCAAATCATCTGGTGTGGATGAGGATGGTCTACACCTGACTGAACATGTCCTCACAGTCAGGTCAGGTCAAGGACAAGAGCAGAGCAGAGAATGTGTCGTTATTTCTATGTCCTTTGTTCTAGGTCAGGACAAACACCGAACCTGGTTCAGAGAGGACTAGCCTGGAGGATTGTAGGAGCCCCCAGGGATGAGAGGTTACTACTGTTGAGCATTCCCCCGGACTTAGGTTTCAGGTTTGATTCAGAGCCGGGGAAGCTGCTCTGGAGCCTCTTTAAACGAAAAGCTTAAGGCTGCCTCCAAGACTGCTTTCCACAAGAGTGTCCAGCTCAGGGTCCTGGCACTGGTTTCTCCTGGATGCATAGACCCTTTGTAATTGAACTCACAAGGGAGGAGGATGGGCCACAATAGAGCTGTGTTGTCTAGCCTGGAGGAAAGTAAGACTGGTTTGCATTCTGCAGGGAATGAGCTGTAGAGACTGATGCATTTGTTTGATATGTTTTCCAATTAGGGCCTGTTGAAAGACAGGGTGACCTGAGTCAGCCAGCAAGCACACCTATGCAGGGCAGCCACGTTCCCAGGCCTGTGGCCTCCTCAGCGGTGTAGATCAAGTGTAGACTCTAAAGTCCCAGTGACAACCATCTAGAAGAAAAACCCAACAACAAGGTATCCTGAGTTACTGTAGCCCAACCAGGGACTACCGTAGGGGAGCATTATATAAAGCTTATTAAAAAAAAAAAAAAAAAAAAGCCAAGTTTTCACCAGAGCTTTGGAACACTGCTCAAGTTCAAAGCAATCAATGAAGAGCTCCCAGTTGGGTTGGTGACTAAGGACCCTGGAAGCAGAAGCAGCTGTACAGCAGTTTTGAGGATCCTGGACCACAACTTCAGAAAGCAGTTTGTCGTTCTTAAAAACACATTTCTCCCTGCCCGTCTCATTACTCTCTGCTCGGTGTTCTCGTTACTGCTCACCCATCAGTGGGCTTGCGATATCGTGTTGGGTCAATTGGCAAGTCTGTGTACCCTTCTAGACTTTGATGTCTTCAGAGACAAAGCCTGGGCCTTGTACAACGTGTGTACCTATCACACTGTGCACGGGACCATGTAGTTTTCTAAATGTTTGTTGATTGTTGATTCTAAATGTTTGTTGATATGTAACTTCAATGTTTATGCTCACGCTGACCCTAAGAGACAAACTCTGAGAGCAGAGATTCATGGAACAACCGGTTTCTTAAGATTTGATGAACTCTAAGTTGAAATGACCAGTTGTTGATCAACTGGATTTGGGTACAAAACAAAGAGGCAAAAGCCAATTGAACTGACATCTGACAATGTTTTTGAGTGTCAAAAAAGGACAAAATCCTATTTGCTTCTGTCAATTAGTTAACAGTGAGATTGGCACACAACTGGTGGAGAGCCAGGCTTCCCTGAGCACATCCTCGGCTTCCGGAGAGAAGATATTGTCAGCACACAAGGCTGGACAGAGGGACACCTAGTTTCAGCAACACTGTAAACTTGCAGACCATGGAGGTGACCTAACCCACAGCAAAGACAGACTTCAATGCCAACATGAGATTTCTATTGTTTCAGGAACATAACAGTTATTATACAATTCCGCGTAGTCACTCACTTATTTAGCAGACATGCATACTGAGTGTTTACTGTTATTGGGCTGGAGAGACAGCTCAGTTCATAAACTGCTTACACTGCAAGCATGAGGACATGGAGTTCAACCTCCAGAGCCGAGGTAAAGAGGCCATGTGTGGTGCACTCCTCTATCTGTGCTGTGGAGACAGACAGACGGCCTCCAAGACTCCCTGGCCAGCCAGACTAGCCTAATTGCTGATCTCTAGGCCAATGAGAGATTCTGTTCCATAAGAAGCAGATCCTTTTTGTTTGTTTGTTTGTTTGTTTTGTTTTTTGAGACAGGGCTTCTCTGTGTAGCCTTGGCTGCCCTGGAGTCACTCTGTAGACCAATCTGGCCTCAAACTCACAGAGCTCTACCTGCCTCTGCCTCCCCGAGTGCTGGGATTACCAGTGTTCGCCACCATGCCCAGCTGCTGCTGACATTCTTGAAGATGATCCCCGGCTTTCTTCTGGGTCCTCCACACACAGAAAAAAAATGCTGTTTTCATGAAACTCACATTCTAGTGCAAAGACAAACCATAAAAGAACCAACCTTGAACGGATACGATAAGTGCTATGGAATAAAGTAGAAAAGGACTTGAGGAAGGGTCGGGCTTATGACAATGTCCATGGCAGCCTTACTGAGGAGGGTTGTCCAGTGTAAGGGAGTGGACAAACAAGGGAGCTAGCTTGGCTTGGAGCTATTCGGGAGTGAAGCAGGAGGAGGAGGAACAAGGATAAATTTCCTGGAATCAATGCGGCCTGGTAGGAACAAGCCAAGGAGCTGTGAGGAGGCCAGCATGGCTGGAGTTGTGAGAACAAGGTGGTGAGTAACAGGAGAGGGAACCCAGGCTCTGTCAGAGTGGCCTGGCAGAATATAGCAATGACTGGTTCTTGCTTCAAACATGAGGGGAGCCTGGGAGTGTTTGAGCAGAACAACTCTGCTTACACCCTCATAGCACTGAACAGACTGCTGTGCTGAGAATATCCTGGAAGAACGATGGCAATAACAGAGGTGAAAGCTGATAGGAACCAAGACGAGGCTGGAGGTGGTGAGGCAGAATGGAAGTGATCTATAGTAGAAAGAAAAGAAGCAATAAAAGAGACTGAGATTAAATAGCTAGAAAATCTGGAGGACACTTCGGTAATTGTATTGTTCTGGAAGCCAAGTGAAGAAAGTGTGTAGGGAGGATGAAGCAAGCCACTTGTGTCACCTCTCCTGCCAGGTGGAGCACCATAAGTTCTGAGAAATCATGAGGCTTATCAAAGATGCAATCAATGATGACCTTAAAACGGGCAGTTCCAGAGAAATCGTGGAGGCTTGGGCGTGGATGTAATGCATGAGTAATGGAATGGGAGGAGAGCCTGGATCCATGGCTCTACAAAATGCTGTCAAGGACTTCTGCAAAATGATTCAGAGAAATGAGTGTCAGTTTGAGGAACAAGTGGGATTTAAAGGATTACTTATGGGTGGAAAACCAAGCAACATGCATGTGTGAGGTGATGGTCAGATGATACAGGTGACAATAAGAAGGCTGGCCCAGTGTCTTAAGGCAGGTGACAGGAAAGCACAAATGGCTCATCTGTCAACAGAAGGAGGAATAGGGGCAGAGTTCATGGTGGTGGGAGATCATGGAGGTCCCCTTTGACTGCTTGTATTTCCTCAGGAAAGCAGGAAGTAAGTGTGTCTGCTCCGAAGAATGAAGGAAGACTGGAATCACAGATGGAAGGAGTTGACATCACAGAGCCTTTTCCTACTGGTTATGAGGATTTAGGAATGAACAAGAGGAAATGCAGATAGAGATGGAGTAACAGTTGCTAAGGATTTAGGAATAAACAAGAGGAAATGCAGGTAGAGATGGAATAACAGTTGCTGAGGATATCTTAGATGGCACCCAAATACCAGAATGAGGATGGAGGAATACCTAAGGGTTCCGCTATCAAATCTTTGAAAATTTCTAGAAACTTGTGTCTAGAAAGCACTTTTAGAAATGAATATAGAATCCTTGTTGTGGTAAATAAAATAACTTCTTACGTGTATATAAATAGTTGTGTTTATTCTAACTTTACAGGAGTCTTTCAGAATTCCTTCATCAGAATCAACAAAATGCTTACCAAAAATGGTGAAGTTGAAAGGAACTAAATTCAACAATTTTGATCTGAGAAATCATAACTAAGAGTTCTTATCTACAGGGAAATGTCTGCACAGAAAGTCCTCGGTAATCATGCAATAACAGTATTCATACACTCTCAGCACTCCAGGAACTGCTGGGAAATTGCCTCATTAACCTTTATATTACCCTTGTGGGGTCGACAAGAATTTGATGAGATTTCCATTCTCTACAGTAGGCAAATGGAGAAAGGGAGATTTGAGGGAAATTGTAGACATAGCTCAAATATAAATAAATCTTCTGTTGAATCCTGTGAGAGCCATCAGCTTGGAATATAAGAATGAATTCAAGTTTATTAATCACCTCAGGATGAACCAGCCGTTTTTAACCTGTATCATAGAGTTCAAAACCAGAAAGTTGTGTTAGAAGAAATGGTGAGAATGAAGGGAAAGGAAAATAAAATCTAGAGAGTGCTTTCTGTTGGGGCTTTAAAAATTGTCTATGTATAGGTATTGGAGAATCCAGAACTCATTCCTGTAGTGAGGGCAAGAATCAGAAGAATGATATACAGATGACGAATGAGGTTAGAATTCTTTGGTGGTTAAAATGAAAGAAAGGAGTCAAAATGAGGCAAGGCTGGAGGAGGATCTTATGTGAGGTACACAAAGGAAGTATGGAACTCAGATATGGACTCGGGGAAAGCTTGCGCTCACTGGAAATCACGTGGCCTTGAATTGGAGCGAGTTTGTGTTGGGAGGAGGAGGCTTGGAGAGAAATGATAACTTTCTAAAAACTCCACTCAGGCCAGGCAGTGGTGGTGCCCATCTTTCATCCCAGCCCTCCAGAGGCAGAGGCAGGTAGATCTCTGTGAGTTCAAGGCCAGCCTAGACTACAGAATGAGTGCTAGGACAGCCAGGGCTACATGGAGAAAACCTATCTTCAATCAATTAATCATCAATCAAAAACAACTTCCACAAACCAAAACAAACAAAATCCCAAACAAACCAAAAAAACCAAACCAGCCCCCCTCCCAATCCCCCAAAACCCTACTCATAGTTTGACACACAAATCACCGTCCATTAAAAAACAGCAGCTAACATTTATTAAGAATTTGTTTTCCAGGCACTCTGTTCATGTGGTCATTCAGTCCTCCTGCCTATGACATAAGAACCACTACTCTCTGGTGCCAATTAATGAATGAAGGCATGGAGCTAAAGCGGCATGTCCAAAGTTGGTCTAAAATTGCAGATCATTCATTCATATAGAAATGAGAAGACACACAAGAGAAGCAAAATCTCTGCTGAATCAATAAATGAATGAAGCAGTAACTAAACAGCCTGGCATGATGCAACGCAGAGAGGAGATGTAGGCAATGCTTGAAGTGGTTTTTTTTTTTTTTTTTTTAATGGCTTGAGTCTGAAACACTCACCTCCAGGCTCATGAGTCTGAGCCTGTGTTCCCCAGCTGGCGGCGCTGTTTGGGGGAAGTTAAGTGTTTGTGACTTTGGCTTAGCTAACAGGAGTGGATCTGTGGGGCTGGGCCCTTGGTGGTGGTGTCAGCTTCTGGCTCTGGCTGGTGCTCTCTACTTTCTAATCCACCGGGATGGGAGGAGTTGCGGCTGCATGCTTCCGCACCTAGAGATGGAGGTGCTCCAGCTCCTGTGACCTCTGGGACATGAAGAGATGGGATCCCCTGAAATGGGGAGCCAAAATAAACCCTTCCTCCCTTAAGTTGTGCTGTCAGGCACTTGGTCACAGCGGTGAGAAAGTAACCAAAACAGTGCTGCCGGACCTGACAAAATGTTCTACTTTCACTTTCATCACCTTTTCTTCCTCCTGGACTTTCCTTGGCCATTCTCCCACCACTTTCCCCACAGCTCCGGCTCATGAGAGGGGCTCTCCAATCACTAAAGCATCTTTAAGTTTGTCCTCTCGACTCACCAGCCCTCAGTCTTTCTATTCTCTTGTTGCCTAAAGAATCAAAACTATTAATGGTCTGTTCTTTAGCCCCCTAGAACCGCCCCCCTAAGCCTGCATACCAAAACAATTATTCCCACCAAGGCTCAGGTGCAAAAAGAAAATAAAAAGGATTCATTATTTTCTTTTTTGTAGCAAACAGGGAATGGAAGCCATGTTTCTAGGAGATCCTTCTTGTTTGTTGATGTCTTACCCAGTTGGCCTTCTCTATTACAGCCTTTGAGTGAGAAAAGGTGTTTTTGATTGTCTGTTTATGTGTGTGTGTTTGTTTGTTCTTAGGGTGTTGGGAGAGAATCACAGAACTCCTGCCTGCCAAGGCCCTGAGACACATTCCTAGCTCATGAAGAAAGCTTTGAGGAATTAGCTAACGGAGCTAACCAACCTGGGCCCACGGGGCCTTGCAGAGACTGAAGCACCAACCAAGGACCATGCATAGACTGGAGCTAGGCCCCCTAAACATATACCTGATAGGCAACTTGGTCTTCTTGTGGGTCTCTTACTAAGGGAAAAAAGCACGCAGGCGCATGTGTGCAGGGTGAGGGTGGGAGCGCTGTTTCTGAACTGGTCTCCTGTTGCATGTTCTTTGATCACTTCATCCTGGTGGGGCTGCCTTGTCAGGCCATCATGGAAGAGGATGTGCTCAGTCCTAATGTGACTGGGTGGGTTAGTGGCAGGGGGTGGTGGGAGTGGGGGCCTTTCAGAGGAGTAGGGGATGGGAGGAGGGAGAAAGAGGGAAGGAAGGATGGAATCAGGAGAAGAGGAGGATGGGGACTACAACTGGGATGTCAGGTGAACAATTAGATAAATAAATTTAAAAGTCAAAATTAAAAAAAATATATATATGGTATGGGCTAGACAGATAGCCCAGCAGTTAAGAGTGATTGTTTCTTTATTCTGAGAACTGGGGTTTGGTTCCTGGCACCTATGTTCACTGGTTCACAAACGTCTATAATTTCAGCTTCAAAGGATCCAAAGCCCCTTTCTGGCCTCTAAGGGCACATGCATACATATTCGTGTGTATATACTCATACACTCATAAATAATAAAAATAATTTTAAAAAAGACAATACAGACAGAGTACAAATCCTAGGATTCTGTGGTAGAAATCTTGTCAAGATATTGGCCATACAAATGACTATCTATAGATTTAGGTAGAAATATATCTTTGCTACTTTTTTTTTTTTTTTTTTTTTTGGTGTATCAATGAGATTAATAGCAATGACTTATTGATCTCTGTCTACTATGGTCTAGTAAGATTCTGCTGATCACTAGACTTTTTTTTTTTTTTTTTTTTTTTTGGTCATTTAATGCCTCCAATGAGCCTGATAGACAAGAAATCCAAACCCAAGGATTTCCTTTGACTAGTGCAATAAGTGGAGAAGGAAAGATTCCAATGATTTCTCCATAAATCCAAAACTGGTGCCTTTTGCACTCCAGCCAGTAACCATTCACTTTCTTCTAGTGAGAAAGATGGAAACACTCACGCCCAGCTCCCCCACTCACCCCGGGGGGAGGCTTTCACAGCAAATGCTGTTCTGACAGCAATGAAAGCCTCACTCACCCATTGCAGTAATTACAACTTTTATTTCCTGGAAAGTCTTCAGCAAATTGAGTCCCACAGGCCCTGGGGCAAGACTCATTTCAGTTGTGGAGGTCAGGAGGGAGAAGTACTCTGGACCCCTTAAGACTTCCATGTGCTGACAAACCAGAGAATCTACCCTTTTCAGTCCACACCTCCACCCCCACACTCAGTGCTGGGATGAAAACAGGCATTAGCTCACATCCTGACACCTCTCTGAATTCTAACCGTAGCCTCCTGCCTCATAATGGTAGGTTTCGGTCATGAGCAAATACCTTTCAAACTTCCCCAGGTTCAGCCGCAAGGAACAGAGACATTGACTTTCCTGGTCATGTTGGTTGGTCAGCATCTAACTCTGTGACTAATACAGAGTTAGCAGAAAGGAGCTTGGTATCTGTTGAAAGGAAGAACAGGTGTCATCAAACAGGAAAAACAGGAAAGGGCCTTACCACCTTGGCTGTGGTGTATTTGGGAGTATATGTATGGGAATATATCTATATCTGTATCTGTATCTATCTATAGATATGGGAATATATACATACGTATATGTTTCCATAGATTTTTTTTTTAGACTTTGCCACACAGATCTTGATAACAGTATTCACGTCAGGGGTTAGGAGGTGTGCTAGTTAGTTTTATGTAAACTTGATACAAGCCAGAATCATTGGAGAGGAGGGAAGCTTAGTTGAGAAAATGTCTCCTTAAGATTGGGTGTAGGTGAGTATGTAGGGCATTTTCTTAACTACTGATCCATTGGGAAGGGCTCAGCCTATTGTGGGTGGGGTCACTCTGTTGGTATAATGGTTTTTTTTTTTGAATGTATACATTTTACCCTTGTTCATTCAAATGCTGATTTCTTTACCCTACTCTCTGATTTCAATCCAGACATTGCATTGTGATGCTTATTCTAAGCATCACCTGTCTCAGGTTTGTGTAAACATGCCACCATATGTTCTCTGTATTGTCAATAAAACAACCAGCCACAATGCTGAACCATGGAGAGATTAGGATGGGACATCCTAGTCGGAGGGCGGGGGGAGAAGGACGTGAGGGGGAGGAGGAGAGTGAGATCAGCAGGAGGGGACTTCGAACCATGAGGAGAGATGAACCAGACCTAAGATTTGACAAAAGCAAGTATAATGTGGGGAATCTGAATGGGAGGAAACTATGCAGGCTTGGAGGTTTAGGATGGAGTGACTATTGTCCAGCATTGTGCTCTAAGTTAATTACATAAATCCTAGTCTCTGTGTGGTGATTGGGGTATATAGCTGGTTTAGGAATAACCGCTGCTCAACTAAAAGTTAAATCAATAGTGAATATTATTCAACAACACCACTCCTAGGCTGCTGGTCTTAGGTGCTCTAAGAAAGCAGGCTGAGCAAGCCCTGAAAAGCAAGCCAGTAAGCAGCGCTCCTTCATGGCCTCTGCATCAGTTTCTGCCTCCATGTTCCTGTCCCATTTGAGTTCCTGTCCTGACTTCCTTCAAGTGATAGACTACAGTGTGAAAGTGTAAGATGAATAAACCCTTTCCACCCCAATTTGTTTTGCTCATGCAATGATAACTCTAACTAGGCAGAAGTTGGTATCAGGATACAGGGGTATTGCTGTGACGGACCTGACCACTTTGTTTTGGGAAGGATTGTGAAAGGACTTTGGAAATTTGGGATAGAAAAGCCATTGAGTGTTGAGACCTCAGTGGGATGTTCTGTAGAAACTTGGAGAGCAGTGCAGGTGATGGAGGCCTGTCTTGTAAGTTTCAGAGAGAAGCAAAGACTCTATCAGGCCTTTTGTGTGGAGAGTCTGTGATGTCTGGTCAGCTGGAGCTGAAGAATCAGCTTTGACTGACAAGAGCCCAGAAACAGTAAAGAAAAATTGCTTTGCTGGGACAATGGATGTTCGTCAGCTGGGCCTGAAGAATCAGCTCTGATTGAGAAGAAGTCAGCATCATTGAAATGAAGTAGTCTGGGAAGTGTTTCCCCAGGGTCAGCACACAGAAACTGTGTTCCAGAAAGGCCAAGGGTGTACTTTGTGCTGACAGCTGAACTTGGTGGTATTAAGAATTACTTAGGTGATACTGGTTTTGAAGGCATAAAGGGACCATGGAGAGCAGCTGAGGCTTGGCACTGTGTGGCGGGGGCAGAGTCCTGAATAAAGCCCAGGAGAGGCTACTGGTGAAAGTGCAGCGAAGTTGTTGCAGAAGATCATGGCATTTTTGAAATGGGAGTATGATGGGATGACCACCAAGGACAGCAACAGGTGTGGCGTGGAGACAGTCTGTATGTGCAGCAGAGGGAGGAACCAGGGAAGTGACCCAAGCCCTTTGGAGGAGCCCGAGAGATCAGGGTGAGTAGACCTCAGGCATTGGATGGTGAATAACTTACAGTTTGGAATTTGGTTTTGATTTGATTTGATTGTGACTGTGCTCTGGTTCTTCCCTCTTCAAGTAAGAAAGTATTTAGCTTATTTTTTATTTTATACAAACCCATAGTTGAGAGACATCGTATTTTAAAAGACTTTGGATTTTATTTATTTATTTAGGTTTGGTTTTTTGAGACAGGGTTTTTCTATGTAGCCCTGGCTATCTTGGAACTCGCTCTGCCTTCGAACTCAGATCTGCCTGCCTCTGGCCTTCCAAATGCTAAGATTAAAGGCATGTTCCATTACCATCCAGCTTGGATTTTATTTATTATTTATTTATTTAGAAAATCTTTAAAAATGTATATTTTTATGTAAATGGGTGTTTTGTTTGAATGTCCATCTGCATACCAGAAGAGGGCATTGGATCCCATGGTACTATAGTTATAGATGGTTGTGAGCCACTCGGTGGATGTAGGGACTTGAACTCAGGGTGAGCAGCCAAATGCTCTTAACCACTGAGCCGTCTCTCCAGCCCAGAGACTTTGAATTTTAAATGAGACTGGATGTTTTAAAGAGACTGAATTCTTAATGACTGTGGCACTTTTGAAATCTTGAACACTTGTAATGTCATGTCGTTATGAATGTGTGAAGATGGTTCCATATGACTGGGCTGTAAGCAAGCATGTAGGGCATTTCCTTAATTAGTGATCAGTGGGGGAGGGCCCAGGATATTGCAGGTGGTGATATCCCTGGTCTGGTGGTCCTGGGTTTTATATAAGAGAGCAGACTGAGCAAGCCATAGGGAGCAAACTAGTAAGCGGCATCCATCCGTGGCCATCCCTCAGCCCCAAGGTTCCTGTCCTGTTTGAGTTCCTGGCCTGACTTTCCTCAGTGATAAGCAGTGATATGGAAGCATAAATAAGCTGAATAAACCCTTTCCTCCCCAACTTGCTCATGATCACAGTGTCTCATCTCTAGCTAGGATAGTAGGGGTTATTTTTAATATCAATTGAACCCAAAGGACTGGAGGTCCCAAGGTCCCTGCTCACTGCCTTGTCAAAGGAAAACCAGGAGACAGGAATTGGTAAAGAGAAAGGGGTTTATTTTCAGTTTTCACCAAAACTGGGGATGAAAATCTCCCAAGTTCTCCGTAGCACCATAACAACTGCAGAAAACTCAGCATCAAGACCAGGAAGTGTGCTTGTGAGGACTTGGCAGGAGAGATACTCAGCCATGGTGGGGCGGGGCGGGGGACACGACTGTGCTGCCAGTGCCCGTGCCTCAGCTGTCAATCACAGCTCAAGAGCTCTGTTTCAGGGCCAAAAGAACTCCAGACGTTTCTAGTAGGAGGGAGATCTTGGAAATGAGGCCCCAGGGGTTGGAATAAATCTACTTTAGTACATCCTCCTGTGGGAAGATGGTCTTTTATTGAGCAACTACTGAAGTATTTCTGAGATGATGCCAAGCATTCTCCATCCCCCAGACCTCTGTATCACATTACTTATATTGTTTTCAGGCAATCTTTAGGTTAATGCTTCTTTCATTTACTCATTTATTTGTTTGTTCATCCACTCAACAAACACCTATTAAACATTTATAATGGGCCAGTTGATCTATGTAGGTTTTTGGCTGTGTGAGGGAGCGTTCCCTGCTATTATAGCTCTGGATCTCTGGTCAGCTGTTTTCACTCAGCATGACAAGCAATTTATGTTGATGGTGGAGAGCTAGGGAGGAAGGAGAAGCAGGAAGAGGCGAGCCTTGGCCCCTTGTCAATATTCCGATACAACTCTGCCCTTGGTGGTAAACAAGCTCTGAGGGACTGTTCAGATCCCATCACTGGCCCTCGGTGTGTTGGACAAAGTATAGTGTACTGTACTGGGTCTTAGAACTTACAACTGTTTCATGTATGACTTTTTTTTTTGGATAGTGCTACAGTTTGTATCTCCCCAATGATCACATATTAAAGGCTCATTTTACCAGCTCATGTACTGGTGGGAAGATGTAGGAACTTTCCCCGGGGCCATTGTCAAAGACTCGTGTCTTTGAAGGCAGCTTTGGGAATAAGGTCCCTTCATTACTTTTTCCTTTTGCTTCCTAGCCACTACATGCCCGTGGGCAACAGGTGGAACTCCCCAAATCAGGGGCTCCTCTTTTGAGTCTGAGTCATCACTCTTGCATTGTCATGGTGACCTGAAGTGTGCAGTTTAAGGAATATCTAATTTCTACTGCTAGCCTCCTCCCTCTGTGGGGAGACTCGCTTCATCTTCAGAACTCGTTTGCCCTTGCCGCTCTACTTATGACCCGATCTTGGTGTGTGGACCCTTCTTGTTGGATTGTGCCATTGTTAACCACAGCTGAATGCTGGCTAACTGGAGGCTTGATCCTCTGTGATTTTGTGTGGGTGATAGTTTATCTTCATTATTAATGTGTCGGATTGGCATCCCCTAGGAGATACAGCCGAGTTTCCAGAGAGGATTCATCCAGGAGGGAAGACCCACTCAAAGCATTCGTTTTGTGCCTCTCTGTGTCTCCGTGTATTGAATAACATGGTTGTGCATCATTATTTATGGTTTTTATTTTGTTTTGTTTTGGTTTTGGTTTTTGGTTTCCTCTCAGAGGAAGAGAATATGTAGGAGTATGTAGCTACTCTAGCCATTCCAAAGGTGGTCTTCCTTCTTGCTTTTTGTATGCTTTTGTTTTCAGTAAGATGGGGTCTTTAGATGTAGCTCTGGCTGGCCTGCTACTCAATGTGCTTCCCAGGCTGACCTTTGACTCCCAACAATCCTCCTGCCTCCGTCAGCCTCCTGAGTGCTGGAATGACAGGTGTGCACCAACGCACGCACTTATCCTTTGTTCTGAAAGAGGACGAGTCTAGTGTGCACCCTGTTGATTATAAAACAGGCACTAGAGCACCTGCGCATGAGGCCGCTGATAGACCTGGGGAGACCTGTGACAGAGCAGTATTTGGTAAGGATGGACGCTCGGGGGGTGGGGGGCTACACAGAGTGGCGTGAATGTGCCCAGGGTGGAGAAGCCTTTGCTGTAGGACTGGCAAGCAAATACTGACTTACCTCTGGGAGAGGAGGAGGCTTGCCTTTTACTCCCCCATCTATACTGTAGTTCGAGGAAGTGACAGAGACTTCAGGGCAGTCATAGTGAACCCCTGGAGGCAGAGTGAAGCCTCATAGCTCTTTTCTCCTGGGCTTCCCATTTTGTCCTTCTGCCTTTCCTTTGCTAAACAGTCTCCTTGGGCACAGCACAGGTTGCTGCTTCTTCAGAGCTCCCAAGCACTAAATTTCCCATTATACAAAGAGATTCAAGCTCCTCAAACTACTCTATGTTCCTTTTCAAGTTTTTCGACAGAAGATCTTAAGAGCCTCAGGCCAGGCATCTCTTGCAGCCATTGGTAGGTCTCTCTAAGGTCTAACCAGCTCCAGGGTGTTGTTTCATTTTCTTCAGATGGTGGGACACTCGGGCTATAAAATGTTCATGTGACAGCCTGTGTTATGCGTTATGTGCTCTCTTTCCTCCAACATGCCATTTTCATTTTATGTGTATGGGTGTTTTGCCTGCATGTATGTCTGTGCACATGACTTATGCCTGGCACCACAGAGTGCAGAAGAGGTTGTAAGGTCCCCTGGGACTAGAGTTATAGAGAGGTGTGAGCTGTCAGGTGGCTGCTGGAAATCAAATCTGGGTCCTCTGCAAGAACAAGTGCACTTAACCGCTGAGCCATCTCTCCAATTTCAACGTCTCACTTTTGTGGTGATAAATTAATGCTCATCAATTGGGGGAATCATTACTTGTCCATTCTGAAAGCTACTTTTCAGCCATAGATAAATTTTTCAGACTGGATGGCCTTCTATTGTAACATTCATGACCTAGCTATAAGGCATGGCGTACAAGCCTGTGTATGCATGAACACAGGTCTATTCACATTTTTGTTTTGTTTTGTTTTTTGAGACAGGGTTTCTCTGTGTAGCTCTGGCTGTCCTGAAACACACTGTAGACCAGGCTGGTCTTAAACTCAAAGAGTTACCTGCTTCTGCCTCCTGAGTTCTGGGATTAAAGGCATGCGCCACCACTGCCCCTATTCACATTTTAAATCCATACTGTGGACCTATACAAGTTTAGATACTGTAGATATTTCCATGGTTTACTAATTGGGGTAAGGAGCATCACAACATAAATGTGGATAATATAATACATATCATTTGAGTACAAAAAACCAATAGCCCTGAAGTACCTAGAAAGATGCCCAGGAGAGTTCACAAATACTCAAAGATATCTTTGCTTTTCTCTTTTAGTTTTATTACTAAGGGAGCCCACTTGGTCCCCAATGTTAGCTTCAACAAAGGCTCTTTCTTATGGCCTTTTTATAAAGGAATCTCCAATTGAGGATGAATTCTTTCTTTTTTTTCAAAGCTTTTTTCTTCATTTATTACCATCTGGCAAGGCACACTGAAGCCACAGGCTACAGGTTCACTTTCTTTAGATTCAAGGACCAGGAAATCGAGAAAGCCCTTTGCCAGTGTGTGACTCTGGTAGCAGGCTGGTTAAGAGATAAACACTGAAAAAACTTCACTTTGCCCTACACCTACGGTGATGAAACCAACAGATGGCAGGACATAACCCCTCTGATGGTCAATATCGCTTTTGTACAGGACAAAGTGTGAGTACACAAACAACTGTCCCAGGCGTTGTCTGTCTCCTCTGACTCTGGCTATTGGAGAGGAGGAAAGAAATCAGCATTTTCTCATCGTCTATCACAGGCAAATGCTGAATCACGTGCTGTTTGCCAAGTTGTGTAGGAGACAAATACATGTCTATAACGCAGGCATCAGCTCCAGTTACACGTGGGAAAGTTGAAGCTTGGCTCAGGGAGACACCGACTAACGTAACAAGTACATACAAACATTAGATAAGGGGTTAGGGAGATAGCTCAGTGGATGAAGGACTCACCGGGCAAACCCAATGACTTCAGATCAACAGAACCAATGTAAGGGCCAGGTAGGCATGGTGGCAGCCTGTATTTCCAGCATTCAGGAGGTAGAAATGGAATTCCTGGATCAAGGTAGCCAGCTAGACTGGCTGGTGGGCGAGTTCTAGTTCAACAGAGAGGTCTTGTCTCAATAAATTAGGTGGGGAGTGATTGACAAAGACACCCAATGTGAACTTGGGGCCTCCACATGTCTGCACAAGCACACATGTAAATACTCATGTGCACATACATGAAAACAAATATGTACACAAATGAAAACAAATCCTTGAAATCATATAAAACATCAATCTACATCCTAATAAGTAATTCCTAGCAGACAGCCACCTAACTACAACCAGACAAAGAAATTAAGCAAAGGCTCTTTATCTCCTTTGTAGTCCTCCAAATCATGATTTCTTACCTCCCCTTAGAGGTGACCACTCCTCTGCCTTGTAGCTGCCAGTTCCTTACTGCATTAAAATTTATGAACCCCTGTGGGAAGCCAAGGGAGCTCTGAGCATATGTATAAGAAGCAGATTAAATCCTGAGTGAATGTGTATTGTTGATATGGGTACCGCCATGTCAAGGACCAATGCCTTGGACTCATGGGGACAGCAAAGCATTTCCTCTGGTCTAAGTATGAGTGTTTATGAAGGACAGTTGACCAGTGTATGCAGAAACAAGTAAACTGCAGTGTCTTCCACACAGATAACTGCAACCCAAATCCACATAAGAGCCAGATAGGCATGGTGGCAGCCCATTCCAGGAGGCAGAGATGGAGTCCCTTTCTGAGACCTCCTACCAAGAATAGCTAACTCCCTCTCCTTGTGTGGTACTTAATAAACACACCGAGGTTCCAGGCTGTTGTTGGACCATAGGTGATCACAGACCAGCTTTTCTGTGTCCGTGTGTCTGTTTTGTCTTCATTCCTTTGCTACACAAGTCAGGTTTTCAGGCCTAAGCCATGCTGGATGCAGTGAACCCCTAAATATAAATAGATTAGTTTTGTCACCCTTATATAAATAGGCTCATACGGTATATGAACACACTCTCATGCATGCACATTTTCTGTTTTTCTGAAAGCAGTTTTATACATTCAAAGCAAAAACCCCAATGATAGGCATGTTGACAAGGTGACTGTAAAATGTGTACGGAGATGCAAAGGGCAGAGAATTGGTGAGGTGATGCAGAAAATTACAAGAATTACCAAGAATGTGTGGCATTGCCTTAGGGCTGTGCAAAGAGCCCAGTGCAACAGGGTAGGGTCCAAAGCAGACCTACTAATATTCATGTTTGACACTGCAGAACACCAGAGAGAAGAGGACTTGTCATAAGTGTTGCTTGGACAACTCACATGGGAAAAAAAAAAAACCCAATATGCAAAAGTCAGTTTTAGATGTTATACATATCTGAATGTGAAATGCTGTAAGATTTTTAGAAAATACACTGGAAAGGCTGTGGGTGTAGCTCCATGGCAGCGCGCTTGCTTACACTCACAAGTCTTTGGGTTTGATCTTAGACGCCAGCTTTCACAGAGACTTGTATGTATGTGTTCGTGTGTCTAGGTGCTGTGTCCTTGCAGGTACTGGGTACCAAAACCCTGTGCCACCCACCACCCCCTCAAAAAGCTGGGATCAGTGGTCTGATGGAGAAGCCACAGCACCCTGGAAAGCTCAGAGTGTTTATTGAATGAGTTATGACATACAACTGAACAAGGAGGCAGGGTTAGTTGCTCTCTGTGGGAGCAGACTTTCTAGGGGAACAGTCTTTAGGCCATAAACATCTGGGGGAAGAAAACTTCAGTGGACATTTTCTGCACACACTATCAACGTTTGCACATGGACCAGAGGAAGGCCTTGCTGTTTCCCATGGATCTATGGCACTGGGGGTCCTTGACATGGCTATGCCTCTGTCAAACAATATACATTCACTCAGGATTTCATTGGCTCTCTATGTCTAGGTATGTGTGTACAGGTGGTCCTCTCTACCTACAGGTTCCACACCCATCGGATTCAACCGATCATAGATGAAACACAATTTAGAAAAGACTGTGTCTGCGCTGAGCATGTTTAAACTTCACTCCTTACAGATTTCCTAAACAATGCAATGTAACAACTAGCTACTTAGTTACATGTAAGTATAGTTTTACATTATATTAGGAGTCACAAATAATCTTGAGATGGTTTTCAGTAAGCAATAGGACATATGTAGGTTACATATAAGTACAAAGGGCAGGCATGATGGTGCATGCCTTTAATCCCAGCACTCTGGAGTCTGCAGAGGCAGGCGGATCTTTCAGTTTGAGGCCAGCCTGCTCTACAGAGAGTTTCAGGATTGCCAAGACTACACAGAGAAATCTTGTGTCAAAAAAATAAAAAAAATCAACAACAACAACAATACAAGGGGCATGCCTATCTTCAGATATTGGAAGACCCTCCTTTGGATACTGAATGTGATGTCACAATCTGAGATTAAATACAAGAGAAAAAAATATGGTTAAATCTAGATTTGTTTGATTCCAAAGTCTGCTGTTTGGACTCCAACATGCTTTAATAGAAGATATCTCTGACCTGTGACATTCTTTGTGGCTTCATTAACGGTTGTGGAGAAAACAGAAACTTAATTTAAAACAACTCTATTTCTTAAAAATGAGTACCCTTGGCATTATGACCACAAAGTCTTATTTTCTGACTCTGAAATCACAAGGAGACACATGCAGTTCTGATTACTCAACTGAACGCACATGTTCAGGCCTTTGTTAGCACTCTGGAGCTTGACACTGTTGGATGCAGGGCTCTGGGACCCTGCGTGTGATCTGTCCCTTGACTATTTCACATCTGATTATGTCTTAAAACGCAGGTGCAACTGAGACAAGGAAAGAGTTCACAGAAGGTTAAGGCAAAGTAGTTAGTGTGTTACAGATCACGAAATGGTGTGACCTTCAAAGGGGAACCTATGACCTTGGGAATGCCACTTTGCTTCCCTAGATCTCTACTTGTTTCTTCTGTCTCCTATGGTTAGGACTAAAAAAAAAAAAAAAAAATTTTTTTTTTTTTTTTTTTGTGGTCAATCACTGCTTCAATTTGAACCTTTCTGAGCCCAGTTTTCCTCCTTTTCACATCCTATGGCATTAGTAGAGCCCAGCTGCATCTCTGGTCAGTAATGGGGCCCTGCATTTTGCAGAAGAGCCGCAGTATTTCTAGAACTCTTGCCTCTCCAGTTGACTTGGCCTGTATTGATTCTGGAAAATAGGCACTGCCTAGGGGATCAGGGAGGTGGCAGAGCGGCCATGCAGGGAGCCCAGTTTGAACCCCTCTGTCTCTTTCAACCTCCATACAAGGGAGAAATTGCTGAAGCCCTACAGAAGGGAGGCACACGACCAGAGAAGAATAGACCCGTTTCCCTCCCTGGCTGTGTGCATACTTTACCTGCCAGCGATAGATGGCTCATTTGCTTTAATGATGAACTTCACCTTCGGTGATAGAAACAGGCAGAGAATGAATAAATGATTTTTGCATCAGCCAAACTCACTGAGTTCCACCCTTTCCCCCCACTTTCATGCCCTAGTGTGCCTTAGGTTGTTGTGGTATGTGGTCAAGGTCATTTCTCTCTGGGGCTGCTCACACACCTTAGCTGTGTCCAGAGAATAAGCAGGGCATTGAAGCTGCATGTAGATTGAGGAATCTAGATGGCTCTAACTTCTCAGGGCTCTGGGGTCACTTCCAGCTTCTCCCGCTACTGCCAAAGGATTTTTTTTTTTCTTCAGCAGAACAAACTGGCCTTTGACATCAGAAAGTCAAGCACTGCAATATCTCAGAATTATCCCAAGATCCCCTGGGAGACAGACAGAGAATCTATCTTGACATGACTGGACAAACACCCATTTTACAAGCCTCATGTGATAGTAATTGTTAAGACTAAAAACGCCATACTTTCAGAACACTTTCTATTTTTACAACTGTTTCTTCCCATCTTCTCAAGCCATCAGATGCAGTAGGGCTTTTGTGTATGAAGACCTTTATCTGAGGGCTCATGAAGAGAGCTGCAGGTGTCTGGCTAGGTTACAGCGAGGCTGTCAGTTCTCTAGATTCCCACGGCAGAGAGCTTTCACGCACACCCTGCTCTCTCTTTATGGGTCAGCCCCTTAGATGTTTCTCCTGCTGTCCCCTCTTAGAGGAGGGGAGCGAGACTTCTCAGAAAGTCAGGATGAAAACCAGGACGAGGCTGCAGAAAGAAAGGACTTGCTCCGAGGACCTTACCATCCACACCCTAACGGATATGCAAATACATAAAATATTTAATATGTAAATGATGTCACAATAATCATTGCTTACTAATAATTATTCAGAATAGTATCTAAGAGTTTTCACAAGTGAATTTTCACATTGTAAATTTCTCAAACTTTTCCTTTTTGGCTTCTAATTATCTGCAATTATGATCACATTTGGGAAGAGTTTTCAGATGGGATATAGCTTCCTATCAGAGCACTTGCCTGTCATACACAAGACCCAAAGTTCAATCTCTAGCACTGAAAACGCATAAACACATCTGTTTGTTTTTTTCTTTGTCTGTTTCTTTTTCTCTTTTCTTTCTTTTGTCTCCCTCAAACATTTAATTTTTATGTAAGGGAATTTAATCTGGTATAAGGCGTGGCCTGAATATCTTCTTTTATTTTTCTCCAGGAGACTTTGAAGTTCTCTCAACACCATTAAGAAACAATATAACAATTCTGAGCTGTTTGAAAGCTAGATGAGCGAGCCCTATTTGTATTTTTTTTGCATATATTTATATTTATTTACTTAATTATCTTGCAGTTTGCTCTTTTAAAAGAGAGAAGAGGGCATCAGATCCCCAGGAAATGGAGTTACAGATGGTTGTGAGCTGCCATGTGGCTGCTGGGAATGAATCCCAGGTCCTCTAGAAGAGCAGCCCATGCTCTTAACTGCCGAATCATCTTTCTAGCTCCCATCTCTCCAGCCCCCTTGTTCATTCCTTTTCATTAAGAATTTCATACACGTATACAATGTGCTTTGATCAGATCCACCCCTCACTCCCTCCTCTCTAATACCTCCTCCATGCTCCCCCATCTTCCATCCCAAATTCATGTGTTTCATTTTTGAACCCACTGAATTCACTTCATGATGCCTGCATGTGCCAGGGTACAGGGCCATGTCCTGGCCACGGGTAGATTCTTACAGGCCATAACTCTGTAGAGAACTGACTCTCCATTCCCCAGAAACATGTGCCCAGAGTGTCTCAGCTAGGGGTGGGGCCTCATCCATGCTGGGATTTTGGATGCTCAATTTTAATTGTCCCAATGAGAGTCAAAGTCAGGTTTATATGTGCAGCGTATTAAATATTTGGGAAGCAGCTTTCTAACATTCTTGGTATATTTAGAGTTATGAAATTATGCCTCTGATGAGGAAATGCGGAGGGGAACTAAGACTAAAATTAGCATATAATTTAAATCTTCAGGACTTTTGTAGAGACTTTCTTAGGTCATTGTGCAGGTGGCTTAGTCCATGGCTGTTATTTTGCAGGTATCACAATTGTCAATGCTCTGCCCTTCAAAGTTGGTAGAGATGGAATCTCACTGGCTTAGTGCTGTGAGGGGGTGTTGGGTACAGAAATGGACAGGCTGCCTCCACACTTTCTTTCTTTAAAGATACCTCCCTTTGACTACTAACAGAATTAGGAAGTGAGATTGGGAATTTTAATTCTACAATTGATCCAACCACTTTTCGCTTACTTATATCAAATGATTTTAAGTCAATTTATGAACCAAGGAAGATACTGAAAGTGGCTGTAGCTTTATCAGTACCCCCAAAGCCAATCTTCAAACACATAAAAGCTAAAGTAAAAAGAGGCTTACTTTGCTATATTTGCCGAAGACCAAGACCTGAGTCTCACAATCTGATGAGCAGAGTCCTGTCCTGTCAGCCTTCCACATAAAAGATCACTTCCCTAATATCTCTATTTGATACTGATAACCTTAAGATTGCTACCAGATTTTCCTAACTTATGCCAAAGTTCAGCAAAGAAAAGCAGATACCTGGATGAGGTTAAAATTGTTACTTCAAGAATGTTCCAAGAAGCATTAAGAAAAAAATATTATAATGTGCCTCTTATTCATTTCTTCACTCATATTCACACAGTGACAGATAAGTGGGCACCTATTAGGAAATCCTGCTGTGTAAACATGGAGAATCCATTTCCTTCTTAACAAATATGACACTTATTGGCTCCTGTAACTGCAAAGTCCAGACAAAGGGCAGGTTTTAGGATTGAATTTTTTTTTCAGCAATGCGCTTTTCTTCGTAGGAGCATTGTCTTTGTCTTCTTGTTCTCTGTCTGTGAAAGTGACAAATACTTCTCCCAGTCCCCCAATCATGGGAGCTCTTATTGTGCCTTGCTCTCTTGGCTTGGACCAGGTGAGGTCAGTGGCCTGTGCACTATGTTGCAAGGAATGGAAAGTGCTGAGTGAGGAAAGGGAGGGAGGAAAGGAAAGGGCTGGAAGGTCTTGATGGAGAGGTCTAACATTTTCAGAAAGTGGACAGAGGAAGGCATATTGGGTCAGCAGACAGCAAATAGCCCTGGAGAATGTGGCTTCTGCTGTAGGAGAGATGAAAACGTGACTCAGAGCACCTCCTGTTCCTAAAGCCTCAAACAGAAAGGTTGAGATTCCCCGAGTGCCCGGACAACAGAGCATGCCCTCCAGCATTACCTAACTTCGATGCCGTAATCAAAGCTCCATGAAAGAGAGCATTGTTGTGCTCTAAAGGACTCCATGGCCACTGCAACCTTGGAATGACAGCACTTACGTAATAAGAAAAAAAATAAAAAAGGAACACAATAAATGTACCAAAGCATTGGTTAAAGCAGAGAAAACCCCCAAAGCATCCGGAATGCTAATTCCTTTTACCAGAGGGTATTTGTTAACTTCATTCCTGACAAGCTTCTCATGCTGCATGTGGAAAAACCAAAAGAAATATTATATTCTCCCTTCCTAGGGTTCTCTTATTTCAAGCGAGTTATTTGTGTTTTTTTTTTTTTTTGAGGGGGAGGGGCATTCATTTGACTTGTCTGTTAGATGGACGCTATCACTGTGGTAGGCTGGATATTGCTTCCCCAGAGACAGCATTGTTTGGAATCCCCAAACTGTGAATATTACATTATAAGGCAAAGGTATTTGCAGATGTGACTCAATTAAGGGTCTTGAGATTATCTTGGATTAAACACCTGGGGCCAGTGTAGTCAGGGACCTTTTTTTAAGGTGAGGCAGGAAGGCCAAAAAGGGGGAACTGGAAGGATAGACAGGGGAACTGGAGCAATGACCTTTGGAGATGGAAGGAGTGGACCATGAGCCAAGCTACTCAGGTGGTCTCTCAATGCTGGAAAAGACCAAGAAACCAATTCTCCTTTTGGGCTTCCACACGTCAGCAGTCCTGGCAATTCCTTGCTTTCTTAACCCTGTAGGATCCCCTGCAGACTTCTGACCTCATGAATGCTCACAGAATGAATCTGTGTTGTTTTTAAGCTCCCAAGCTTGTGGTCATTTGTGACAGGAGCACAGGGCACTAACAGAATCACTGTGCCATTTCTGGGCTCAGGATTTGGCTCTGTGCTCGGCAACTGCAGCAGAGCAATCTGTACACAATGCAAATGTGTCTACTCAAAGCTCCTCACAAGTCCCTAACCTGTCCAAAAGCTGCCACAAATGGCCTTTTCTCTCTAACTCTTATCCTTTCTTAGCCTGCTTCCCCTCCCCCTTTTTTTCCTGCTTTCCTTCCTTTGATTCACATTCAAGATCTTGAGCTTTGTGCATCTGATATTCTGGTCTAGAAGGGATGCTTATTCTTTCTATTTGGTTAAATTCTCTTATTCCCGACTTCTCCTGGACTATGAAGACTTCAGCTCTGTCCTGGATGGAGTTACTTGTTCCCTCTTCAAAGTTTATATAACATCTTGATGGCGTGTGCCACTCTGTGCTGCCACCATGCTGTGTCCATCTGTTTCTCCTGGCAGGAGCTGCGACTCTGCAAGGGTCCAATCAGTATTTGTTGACGGTTTGGATGATCATCCCATGTCACCCCATCTTGTCTCCAGGTTTCTAGAAAGCCACACCATTCTTCCTCTCCGCCTCTAACATTATGGAGTCGGGCTTTGAAATGTTTCTCAGGGTTGCCTTTCACTAAACTGGCCTGCATCTCAGTCTCAAATGTACATTTAGAGAATAGGCTCCAGGGGTGTCTCAGGAGACTCAGGCAGGCACTGGATGTAAGCACAACATTTGCTCACTTGTTAAGAGTTTTAACAGTGAAGAAACGAGCATTTCAAAGCATAAAAGTCAAAGTGAACATTTAGTTTTTATCATCATCATAATTTTAATTTTCAAGACTCCAACCCCCTTTTTCTTTACTCTGGCCACAGAGATTGTCTCTGTCATCACTCTTTTGTCTCAGCCATCTTTAGCTCCAGCTCATCATCAAAAGGGAAAAGTCTGTGCTGGGATATAGCTCAGTTGTCAGAGTCCCTGCCTAGCCTGCTGGAAGCTCTGGCTTCTGTCCCTAGCCCCACAGGAAACTAGGTGTGTGAAGGTATGTGTAATTCCAGGACTAGGGGATGGAGGCAGTAGGATCAGAAGTTCAAGGACATCTGTACCTGTAGAGGGCAATGAGGCAAGCCTGGACTAGAGAACTGTAACAACAAAAGGGAACATTATTAAATGAAAGAATATTTATCATGATGGGTTTCCAAATCATGCAAGCAGGTGCTTCATTACACATCCAGGTTTGTCAATGTTAAACTTACACGGTCTTTGAGGAAAAACTTTATAAAAAATGTTACTTGCTAGGTTTATTTTTATTTTTTATATTAATTATAGTGTATTCACTTCGTGTCCCAGCAGTAACCCCCTCCCTCATCTCCTCCCATCCCCACCTTCCCTCCCTCATCTCCTTCCATCCCCACCCTCCCTCCCTCATCTCCTCCCATGCCCTTCTCCAAGTCCACTAATAGGGGAGGTCCTCCTCCTCTTCCATCTGACCATAGCCTATCAGGTCTCATCAGGAGTGGCTGCACTGTCTTCCTCAGGAGTGGCTGCACTGTCTTCCTCTGTGGCCTGGTAAGGTGGTGTCCCCCTCAGGGGGAGGTGATTAAAGAGCCAGCCACTGAGTTCATGTCCTTCTTCCCCTTACTAGGGAACACACTTGGATTCTGAGCTGCCATGAGCTACATCTGAGCAGGGTTTCTAGGTTATCTCCATGCATGGTCCTTGGTTGGAGTATCAGTCTCAGAAAACACCCCTGGGCCCAGATTTCTTGGTTCTGTTGCTCTCCTTGTGGGGCTCCTGTCCCCTCCAGGTTTTTTTTTTTTTTATCTCCCCCTTCTTTCATAAGATTCCCTGTACTCTGCCCAAAATTTGGCTATGAGCCTCAGCATCTGCTTTGATACACTGCTGGGTAGAGTCTTTCAGAGGCCCTCTGTGGTAGGCACCTGTCCTGTTTCCTATTTTCTCCCTTTTCCGATGTCCATCCCGTTTCAAGGACATTTGCTCAACAATGTTCATAGCAGCTTTATTCGATATAGCTAGAACCTGGAAACAACCCAGATGCCTCTCAACTGAGGAATAGATACAAAAATTGTGGTACATTTATACAATGGAATACTACTCAGCAATTAAATGCAAGGAAATCATGAACTTTGCAGGCAAATGGGGGGGAACTAGAAAAGATCATCCTGAGTGAGGTATCCCAGAAGCAGAAAGACACACATGGTATATACTCACTTATAAGTGGATATTAGACATATGATATAGGATAAATATCCTAAAATCTGTACACCTAAAGAAGCTAAGCAGGAAGGAGGACCCAGGGTAAGATGATAATCCTCACTCATAAAGGCAAAGGGGATGGACATCAGAAGAGGGAGAAAACTTGCTAGTTTTATAGTGACACAGTGGACAAGGCCTGGGCAGCAGGTTTCAAGGCTCAAGCTTTATTTACTTCTTGTACAGGTCCCAGAATGACTACACACAGCTCTTTCTATCTTCCACCTTTCTTTAGCCCTAGCCCCAGGGCAGGAGCTCAAACGGGTTTCCTCTATTGGCAGTGTCCGTGATACTGTCTGGATCCCTACCTGGCTGTTAAGGACACTGCAGAGGCTTCTGTTCTCATAAAAGTTACAAATATGGTTGAGTTTTGGGCCTCCAGGAGGCATGGCTGTGACAACGGTATCCGTCTCACCTACAGACGCAGACTTGGTTTCATCAAAGACATTCCTTTTATCTGGTTGGCAATGTATGGCCCAGGACTGCACACGTGGGCCTTGGGAGCCTGCTCCAACGCAAGAAGATCCAGTGAGGAGGTATGGGGGGGGGGTGTCGACATTCTCAAGGCAACTCTCAATCAGTTAAGGGAGGTGAGGGAGTGGAGGTGAAGAGTCTGGGGGTGGGGTTTGGGGAGTAAAGACGTTCTCTACTTTCCCTCTTCCGTAGTGGCTCAAATCCACAAAATTCCTTAGAGAGCCTCAGTGCCCAAGTGGTCTTCTCCCCCCATAAGTCCCTTCCTTCCCCGCCTCACTCTCTTTACTTCCAAACTTCTGTTTCCTAGGATTATATCCAAAGCAAACCCTCTACCCCAGGTCTTGGCCTCAGGATCGGCTTTTGAGTCAGCCTAGACAGTTTAAAACACATGGCTGCTCGTTAAGGAAAATCAATACTTTTGCAACTTGATTATAGGACACAGAGAAGAAAGGTTTCTGCTCTACCATCATTTTGAGTCTCACAGTGTGTCTTAATCACCTGGATATCCTTGCTTCTTTTCCCCCTGACTGGCAGCCTCTCCCTCTCCAGGGACCATTTCCATTGTCTGCACTCCCGGAGACTCAAGATCAGACAGAACAGTTTGGGACAATGTATGGGACACGCTATAGGCAGGGGGAGGGGGAGATTACTTTATTTCACTCTTGGATCAACTGGTGAAACTTTCGAAAGACACATGGAAACAATTGAAAGAGAAAGACCTTATGTCTTTTTGGAGCAATGCATATTTATTCAAATTATAGTTGGATCCCGTCATAATAGAGGATTTTAGGAAAAAATCTTGGGTTTCATTTTCAAAGCTATAGATTTATTATATTGTATAGTTTTGGACAGAAACAGAATGACCTAGTTTGAGGGTTCAGTTAGAATTTTGTATCTTTCACAGGACATTTTTTCCTACTGAAAACACAGATTAATTCTTTTGTCCAAGGATCTCCACAACAGTTCTTGTTAACAATGGTGAGTTTTCATATTTTGCTGTCGAGACAGACCTCAAGTACATTACCCACTACCAACAGCTTAGGCTTTCTTTTAATCCACCAGCCTGGTCTTGTCTTTTCTATGTTTTTGTTTTTAACTTTGATTATCAGAGAAAATTCATTAACCTGACCCTCCTTTCAAATTAGCTTTGGCAGGACCTCATTGGTTAGAATGTAGAGATTAAATTAGCCTTGAGTTGTCAGGCAGACTGTGAACTTGAAATGCTGGGATGGCCTGTCCTCCCTGAAGGATAGAACTTTGACTTCTGGCTCATGAAGGATGGGACTGAAGAAAAACTTGGACTCTCCAGTGGCTTCCTTTGGCCTGAACAGGATGAAAAAGAACACCCAGCTTCGAATTGCCAGAGAATGGCTCCTGTGAGGAGCAATTATGAGCAGAAGCTCCTGAATGCTTCTGTGCTAATGGGAGGATCCACTGCCTCAACCCTTCAAAGCCTGTGCAGAGGTCCGAAGGTTTGAGGCAGAAATACATTTTGTGAACATAATGGATTGAATTAAGCATCACATCTGATTTTACATAGAGCCCCAGTTTCTAAAGTTATAGTATTTGTGAGGACTCTGGAGATAGGTGGCTCTAGATAGCATCAGGAATGTAGGACCCCTATGAAGAGATCAGTACCCTCATAGAAGAGCTTGCTGACACTGAATGAGCACCGAGGAGAGGTCCTCCACCAGAAGCATATCTTTCTGGCACATACTGATCTTAAACTTCTCGCAACTCAGAACTGTGAGCCAATTAACGGTTGGTAATTGGGCTCCCAGCCTGTGGTATTTTGGCAGCCTGAGCCAACATGCAGGCACTACTAGAGTAGGCAAAGGACTCTTTACTTTACTCTTGGATCTTTCTGACTTATAATTCTCCTGACATACTTATTGGAATCAAACATGTAGGGACAACATACCAGCATGAAAAGGTTTGGGTTGCTTCCCAAAGTTATATATATAACTTTCAAACCCCAAAGAGAGTAGGTTTTCTTCTATATAATTTACACTTCAATAAACCTGGATAAAAGAAAAAAAAAATCAATGTTTGGGAAGTAATTTTTCACAAGAAAATCCTAAAATTGTTGGGTTTATCTAATTTAGAAAGACAAAGTTAGAAGTAGCTTCATGCTTTAAATCCAAATGTCCATTTCTTACCCATCCTTTATAGTTGGTTTGTATCTTTGCATTTGGTATAAGGGGGGGGGGGGAGAATAGGCCTAACCTTGAGGCATTTACTTGAGTGTGGAGGTTGTTGATCTGCCCAAGTCTAGTCTTTTTCAAAACTCCAGACTGACTTTTGCAGAAATGTGTGTTTATTCTTTTAAGTGAGCAGTCAATGCACACTAGAAAATAAGCACATACCCACACACAATCATATCTATTTTCTAAGGGTAAACATACATTCTTGGAAGTAATATAGACTAAGTATAGAAAAAAGAGTAACTTTCCCAATGGCTCATAATTCTAAGGTTTACTCTGCCCACAAAAAAACTGGGCAACCAAACCACTATCCTTTCCTGGCAGCTTCCTTTGACACACAAACAATCCTCTTTTTCTATGTCTTTAACTTGGCATTTATAAAAATATCAAGCAAGTTATACAGGGTGATGGCTAAGGATCCAGATACTTGAATGTCAAAAGTAAACCTAAGAGATACTCAGGAATTCAGATGTAAAGAACATTTGTTTTTACTATAGCTTCTGTAAAATATATATATATATATATATATATATATATATATCATCTCCCCTCAACCAATAATTTTTTATTTCTCACAGATCCAATTACTGACATGAATATGAATCTACTGCTGAGCTCTTTATCCTATCCTACTGATGTACTGGTCTACCCTTGTGGTAGGGCGATACTCTGTTAGTGGCTAGAGGTAAGTCCTGGTTTCTAGTTAGGTTTTTCTCCTCTTTTCTCTTTACTTCTGAAATGCTGAGTAAGAATCTTGTTGGTTTAATTACTGTTCTTATTGGTTCAGACACCTAATGTGTTAGTTGCTTTTCCAGTAACTGAAACCAAAAAATATTCAACAAAAGCAACTTACAGAAAAAAATAAATTTATTTGGCTTATGGTTTAAGGTGACAGAGTCTGGCATGTTGGTAAAGTCATGGCAGTGTATTGTGAGGCAGCTGGTCACAGGACATACAAGGAGATGAATGCTGGAATTCAGTTGGCTCTTTCCTGCCCCTACATTTTAATTCCCTTTGAAAACTCAGCTCATAGGACATTTTTGTCCATACTCAGGGCATATCTTTTCCACAGTTAAATTTCTCTAGAAATACCCTTCTATACATACTTATTGATATGTCTCCTAGGTGATTCTAGACACATTCAAGCTGAAAATGAAGATTAAACACTCAAATATATCACTTTAAATTCTAAAATTCCATACCTGGCCCCTAACATCTCACATCTACCCATATAGCAAAACACATTTAGCTCATCTCTAAAACTCCCAATATTCTTAACAGTTCTATCTAGCACTGTTTAAAAACACAGACCCAAAAATCTCTTCTGAGCTTCAAGCAATACCTTAGCTATGAGCAACTTGTCAAATAAAATCAGTTAGTTACATCCTACTGATGTGCATTAGCCTGAAGTAAACGTTCTTGTTCTGAAAGGGAGGGATGTGGGGATATCAAGAAAATCAATTAATTCTTTAGCCATTGAATCAACAAAATTTAACTTGTTAATTCAGTGACAGAAGAAGTCCTTAGGTGGCTACTTAGCAATCCCAACTTTCAGTTCAATGGAACCATTGTTGTGCCCTGCCTTCCCCACAGTAGGAATGTTATTTATTGCCTGGGGACTGAGACTTTTGTATTAGCAGAGCCCAAAGTTGTAGTGATAGAATACAGATGCGTTCTAGTAGATCACTGGGGTTAATAGTGAGAAGAGCCATTGTACTTTGACCTCTTGATACCCACTTCCATGAATCGTAGAGGAGGAATCAATACACCATATACTGGTTACTGACTTAGGTCCTATGTTAAGTCCTAGAAGGTGTTTCCTCTGCTTTGAAAGTTGTTGTCCTCCAGCTGACACCACAAGGGAATCTTCAAATGTCCCTTTCATTGTACTTTCAAGCTGGTATTTCTGAGTGATCGGGAACAAGGGAAGACAGGTCACTTGCTGTGACCAAGTAACTCCTTAGCCATAAATAGTGCAGAGAGGCCATGCCAGTGGTAGCTATGAATGATAGTTATAGTGGAAGAATTGCAGGCAGGGAAAGAAAGGTCATAGCTAGAGTAACTGTCTCCTTAAATAAAACAAAATACTACTCTTGCTTCAATTGGAGGAGTGAAACTACTAAATCAACCCACTACCAGGGATCTGTCTAGTGCTTTGGGAACTATGTCAGACAGGGGCTTAGCATTAAACTCTTAACATTGCTAGCTATAGCAATGTTGACTTTAGTGAGTAAAAATCCATAATGCTTAGTCCACACGTATCCTTCAACCCTGTAATTACTATGTTCATGAATCTACTGGGCAATGATAAGTGTTAAGAGTGCCCAAATTACTGGTTTGGAACACTGAAAAACTCTTGTTTTTCAGCAGTCCATATGGTGAAAATTCTTTAAAAATATTTTTAATTAAAATTATTTTACTTATATTTTGTTCATGTTTTTCCCCTCCCAACTCCCCTCAGATCCTCCTCACATTCCTTACCATACAACTTTATATATTTTTTCTCTCTCTCCCTCCCATACAGGAAATAAATACAATAAACAAAAACAAACAACCATATCCCCTCCCAACAAATATGAAAATCAAAATAAACTAGCAAGAGATCAATAAGGGGGAAAAAAATCCAAAACAAAGCAAAATAAAACAAAAGGGTCTCAAGTACCACTAAGTTCATTTTGTGTTTGGTCAACTACTCCTGGGCGCGGGCCTGCCCTAGACAGTGATATTGTGATTAATATACCAATGACACTCTACAGGAAGAAACTGATGTCCCCTTTTCTAGTGGTTATCAACTGCAGATGGCTTCTTGATTACGGATGGGACCCTGTGTCCATTCCCCCCCCCCCCAGTGAACTTTCTGGCTTGAAACTGTGCAGGTCTTGTACATGTTGCCACAATCTTTATGAGCTCATATGTGCATCAGTGGCTCCTGTATCTGGAAGACCTTGTTGCCTTAGAGTCATCCACCACCACTTGCTTTTACAGTCTTTCTGTCTCCTCTTCTCCATAGATCCCTGAGCCTTCAGGATAGTGATTTGGTGAAGACATTTAGGACTGAGTGCTCCAACACTCTCTGTATATTGTTCAGTTGTGAGTCTCTGTATTAATTCCCTTCCACTACAAGAAACTTCTCTGGTGTGGGTTAAGCAAGGCACTGATCTATACTTGGGTGTAGGAGTAATTTTATTGTTATATTCCTTTAGTAGAATAATAATATTAGGTTTGGAAATTGTTGTAGGGTATTTGATCCCATTGTAAACCCAGGGATTATGAACTGGACAAGCCTATTTCTTGTGTTGTGGCTCAGCCCTAGCACACACCTTTAATCTGAGAATTTTCTGTTTATTGTAAACAAACGGTTGTGTTGTGGCTCAACCCTAGCACACTCCTTTTTTATTTATTTTTTGTTTGTTTTGATTTATTTTATTTTGTTTTTTATTTTTTTTTGAGACAGGGTTTCTCTGTGTAGTCTTGGCTGCACCACCTTTAATCTAAGAACTCTCTGTTAACAGGATTGAGTAAAGTTAACCTTAAGTCAAGAGGGAAGCAACCAGTTGACAGGAAATGAACATGAGGAAAACAAAACAAAAAAAACAAAAAACCAGAGAATGAGAGGAAGTCCATAGGAAAGAAACACAGGAAGTAGAAAGGAGGGATGTTCAGTTTGAAGTGTTTCTAAGATGGCATGGAGAAGGAAAATGAGATTTTTCCTTTTGGAGTGTCAGCTGAGTACTTTCATTGTCTTTCTGAGCTAGCAAATTTTCATGTCTGTTTCTGGCTACTGAGTCTTCATTGGTAAAATAAAATGATTGGGATTTTGTTTTTAAAACAGGAAATTATTATTATTGTTGTTTGTTTTTTCATAATAATGATCATCATCATCATCATAATAATAATAATTATTATTATTGGTTGTTGTTGTGGTTTGGTTGTATGGCCCTGGCTGTCCTATAACTCACTCAATAGACTAGGCTGAGCTTGAACTCACAAGACATCTGCCTGCCTCTACCTTCCCTGTGCCACCACTGTTGGGCAGAAATTCTTTTTAAAGAGAACTTGAATAAGACAGTGGCTCAAGCAGTGTGAAAAAGAGAAGAAATTTTGGATATTTTAAGAAATACTAGGTTAAGAATCTCAGTAACAGAACAGAATACTATTTGAGGGACCATGAAAAAAAAAAAAAGCAAATTATCATGTTCATGTTCTTGAATGAAAACATGAGTTACTTTTACCCTTCAAATCTCTATCTTCTTTGAAAAGTTTCTAACATACTGAAAGCACATTTTGTTGAGGCATATAAGGGGCCCCTCAGGGTTAAAGGACTACAGATGTTTATAATCCATTCTTGTTTTCTGCTACAAACCTATGCAGTTATTGCTATTTTCTTTTCTCGTAAGTATGAAAAATGAGTTCTGAATTTCTACTTGAGAAGCTATTTATTTCAGGTCATAGATGATAATCCTGTTGACAGAAAAAGAAACAAGGATGCATAAGTCAGAAGTTGGGGACCATGCTTTCAAATGTCCAGGTCAAAGTTACCTAACGGAATTGTTATGTGTTTTTTTTTTTTTTTTTACTATTTTATCTCATTTTTTTAAAATTAATATTTTGGTATCACTGATGTTTTGCTTTTTGGTGGTTAAAAGTCAAGTATTATAATATTATGCTATTTTATTAATAGTTTTGATGACCCATGTCAATTGCTCATTCTTTGATGATTCTAATTCTGACATTTTTAAAGGTTATAGAAGAAAAGGCACTGGCCAGAAGTCAGTCACTAGGTACCAGTCCTTGACTTGCTTCTGCGGACATAGGACACTACATTCAGCCTTTTAATGTCTACAAGTCTCCAGCTTACCCATCTGTCCAGTAAGAACTTGGGCAGGAACCTACAGTGAAGAAAAGACATTCTTCAAGATAAAACGAAAGTAATTCCAGATGGAAAGAAGAAATGAAGAGTAATGGAAACAAACATAAAAGCAATTATAATATATGTAGTCATAATTTAACACTGATTATATAAAATAACTGTCAGATACAGCTATATACAACTATGATATTCTAAATGGGATACGGCAAAGGAAACAAAAGTATTCTGAACTTTTTGCATTGACCAAAAAAAAATGGTCTTGTAATTTGCAGGGAAGCTCCTAAAAGAAGATGCATTGTAAGTTTGTGTGTTTGGAGTGAGTGTATGGCATAACAAAACACTACTCAAATATATTTTAAAGAAAGCAAGAATGGAGAAAGGAAGAAAGGATCATTAATAGAAAAATATATATTTAAAACTATACATCAGAGGTACAATAAGTGCTCTAATGAGAAGGCAAAGACTTTCAGACTGAATAACAGCTCTATGTGTTTACAAGAGGAACATCCAAAAATTATGGAACAGAAGATTAGAAATAAGACTGACAAAGACTTTCTCAGGAATATTTTTTTAATATTTTATTTATTTATTTTATGTATATCAGTGTTCTATCTGAAGAGGACATCAGATTTCAGTATAGATGGTTGTGAGCCACCATGTGGTTGCCGAGAATTGAACTCAGGGCCTCTGGGGAAGCAGACAGTGCTCTTATCCACTGAGCCATCTCTCCGGCCCTCTCAGGAATATTTTTATCGTCATAGATTTTTCACACACTTTATAATGTACTTTGATTTATGGAAATTAAACACTGATACAATTATAAAGAAATAGGAAACTCACATGCATTGTGGGAATATTTTATTCACAGCTCAATGATTGATAGAACAAGCAAATATTTTTCAATAGAAAAACAAGATTTGAACATGATCAAAACCTTCGCTAAAAACCTGACAAACTACAAACTTGTTTATAAAACTTGGCTTCTATGTTACATTTAGAGTAGCTCAGAGTTTACATCTTTTTAAAATTTATGTAGCATTTAAAAAAATGAAAGAGCATAAACTGAGCCATATATCATGTCTCAAAAATTTCAGAGTGATAGCATGCAGAGCACATTATAGTAAGAAATTGGTTGAGTTTATAATGTAAGACCTTGCTACAGAGAAGTACAAGTGACTACATAGTAAATTTTATCTTACCTGACAGTTTGTGTGTGTGTGTGTGTGTGTATGTTGACCACGATTTTCTTGACTTGTGGAATACAAGTTTCTACAGTGCAGAAGGCCAGCTGGGATCCCCTGAGGCCTTCTCTTAACAAACATTCTTCCTTTACTTAGCCAACATGAAAAATAAAAATAAAAAGAAAGAAAGATGATGTCCATTCTAGGGCAGGGTAGCAGAAATTAATGTTCTTCTTAAAAATCCAAAGGAGAGAGAGAGTAGGACAGAATTTGATGTCAAGTATCTTTTGCATTTGTTCCTCACCTTAGTTTTTGTCAAAGATTTGTTTATTCTTATTTTATGTGTGCATGTAAGTACTTGCATATAGATAAGTGTACTACAAGCATGGGATGCCCTTGGAGGCCAGAAGAAGGCATTGCATTCCTGGAACTGAAGTTACAGGTTGTTGTGAGCTCTTACATGGTTGCTGAAAACCAAACCTGAGTCTCTGATTGAATCTCGAGTTCACCAATTCAGCTAGACTTGCTAGCCAGTGAGCCGCAGTTTTTCTGTGTCTACCTCTTCATCTAACGGATCACAGGTGTATAATGGAACCATTTTTTTTTTTTGAACATCTGAGTACCTCGCAGAAATCCTGTGATCCACTGCACTGATGACCCTAAGGTGCTGTAGCTGGAGGTGCCAGAGATGCTCCTTGCCAGTATGCTGGTGGCATTGAAAAGATGCATGTGCTCAAGAGGACAGGGGATAAGCTCCACGATGATTCAAAAACCCACTATTTCTGTACACCAGCTGTTGGCTGCTTTATAGCTATTCTCAATGGGGTCTTGAAAGAGTGGCAGTGGAAAAGTTTTCTGAGGCAGATCTCTGGGCATCTACCTTGCATGGAAGAAATGATGGGAGTGCATAAGTAGCTGGAAATGGTCTAGCTAGTTGTCCAGAAATTTGAACATTCTAAAACAAATAAATACTTCATGTTAAGATTTTTTTTTGTACACACTTTTAGTACCTACATCTACAAGCATCTACAACAGAGGCCACACTGGCCATCCAAGCAAGCAAATAATAATGGAGCCATGAGCAGAGGGCACACAATGGTAGTGATGAAGGCAGCATATGGGCCAGAAGCCTAGGTTTCTACTGATCATGGCCAATTTCATAATGCCCTGGTTGATACCCAGGCTGATTGAAGCAGAATCCAGTGTTGAGCCCCTGATATGACCCTATTCCTTTAAGAAACCAATCATCCACTTTATGGAAAGCTGACTACAAAGGCCCCTTTTATTCCACCCTTGTGGGTTTATTCCTTTAGGAATAGAGACCTTATGGTTTTCATTTTTAAAAAACAAAAACAACCAAACAACAACAAAAAACTAGACCCTCAGCACCACACTGCATGTGCAACCCATAGGCAAAGGTCCCATAAAATACTATCATTCAAAGAACAGGCTCATGCTCCCATGAAGAAATCTCAGTTAACAGTAAACAGGCATAGAAAAGTTACTGTTACTGTTTCTTATTTATGGGATAAAAACAAACCAGCAAATTTAATAACGATTAGAAGGGAAAAGGAGAGATGCAGGTCAAACAAAGGTAATTTAGTATATTTGGGGTGCCGGTGACAATGAACTTTGGGAAGATAAGATGGTAGGGAAGGGATCATTTTTACCAGGTAGATAAGCAACTTGGTTGAGGTGGCATGGCCTGTGGGTAGCCAGAACTGAAGTTTCTCACTCTGAAAGCTGGGCTTTGGCTGTTGATGCTGTTCTAGAGACATTGTCATACAAGTGTTTCTGTGTATACACTTTCTCTTTCAGATTCCACTGGGTGGCAAGTAACCAGGCTTCCTACCCACCCCCACTCTTTCACCTTCACCTTTGTGCTCAGTGATTTCCTTTTGGAATGACTTAGAGTTCACCACAATAACCCACAACGCTCTCTGCATTTTATAGACATCATTTTTGTTTATATCATCTTTTATTAAAATCCATAAATAAAGTTCATATATTTAACCATTTTAGAATATTTCTTATGATTAAAAATACTTGCTTCTCTAATTTCCAACATTACAACATGAGAAGTAAGGCATACAGCTTCATTCTTGCATTTGAAAACTCAGTTATGGTAAAATAAATAACCTCAGAATCGCAGGGAAGGAATTACTAGGCAAGAGGGTGAATTAATAATGTTGACATAGTTTAACAGTATTACTAATCTGTCTTTTAATGTACAAGTTGGGCAGATTGAAAAATTCTGATCTAAAGGATTACTAAGAGGTGAGATGAGTCCACTCGCTCGCTTTATCCCTGGGTATTTTTCTGCTGTCTAACATTCTTCTTTCATGTCTTGAGTCGTTTGCTGAGCAGCGCATGCTGATCTGAGCATACACCATTTCTCTTTCTGCTGTGGCTTTCTCTAGACTCCGTGGCGCTATGGTTGGGTAAGTCCATGTGAACTTCCTTAGACATCTGCAAAGACAGGGTCACAAAACTCCCGTGGATGTCCACCTTTTTAATCACCCAACCTCATTCTGACCCAATAGGACACCCCACCCCCAAGAAAACACCAAGCATTTGAAACATGATGTCAATATGAGCTCTGAGACTCCAGGGCAAAATTTTACACCTGTGCAACAGCTCAACCAACGTCAGGATGGTGATTCCCTGCAGTGAACTCTTGGTTTTGCAAGATCCTGGTCAGTGCTGTGTGAATCCATTTTGTAGCTGTGATTCTGACCCAGATTTGATAAACTATTCCTGCACTTTTGATAATAATGGATCCCTATGACTGGATTGTGTTGTGTGAAGAGACAGAGGGCATCTTGTTAGAAATAATTTGTTTTCATTCAGACACCCCAATTTTTTTATTGTTGTTTTTGGTTTTATTTTGTTTTGTTTTAAACCCTGAAAAGGTCTTTGCTGACTGCACTGGCTGTTCAGCAGGCCCTGGGCACTGAATGTTCCCTTGCCATCTAAGCTAGAAACAAATACCGAATTATGCAACAAGGTTTTACTTTTCTATTTCTAGGCTGGGGTGCTCTTTCTCACACCATGGGAGGCTCAGGAAGAGAATGGAAAAGCCCTCTGCTGGAAGGGCATCAAGAATAGAAACTAGGCCACTCACTGCAGTGATTCCCCAGGCCACCGGCTGCTGTGGAAGCTTCCATGTTAGCTCATTTCAGAAACAATTTTTGATGTTTCAGAGAATCATGTTGCTAAGGCTTTTAGAGATGATGAAGAGCATTGTGGGAGCTGAAGTGCATTGTGGGAACCAGAGGTGACTGCAGATGGCTTTCTGAGCCAACAAGAGAAAGCTTAGGCCATTTCGTAATCTCCCCATATTTGAATGTTGTCTTTATAGTCAGAGAGAAACCCTTTGCTTTTATTTATATTTTTATATGAGCATAAACCAGTGAGAATGGATATTTGGTTTCATTTCTTGTAAATGATATGCTACCAGCTCCGGAAATTTAATTGTAAACTCACAATTGCAAAGATAATCCAACCTTAGCACAAGCTGCTTTGTTCTAACGGTCACTGTACATTAAAACAATGTAATCCCCAATGCTTGACGCTTTTCCCCTACATGCTAAGTGGCCACCTCTCACCTTTGTTCTGCAAGCTGGGTTCTCAGAGATCATACTGTCACTCTTGGATTCCATGACTTCTAAAACTAAATCAAAGAAGATATAGAGAAGTTAGACCAACATAATTTAAAAAAAATTGTCTAGGAATATCATTCATAAGGACTAGAAAAAAAAAGGCGTATAATGTCTTTAACAAATATTACTGTGAACTTGCATTTTTCCAGAATTTGTTTATTACCATTTATGTGTGTGGGTGTTTTTCTTTCATGTATGTCTGTGTACCATGTGCATGCCTGGTGCCCTTAGAGGCCAGAGGGTGATGGTGGAACTGGAGTTACAGATGGTTATAAGCTACTGTGTAGGTGCTGGGAATTGAACCCTGGTCCTTTGGAAAGGAGGTTAGTGCTCTTTACTGCTGAGCCATCTCCCCAGCTGTAGTTTACATTTGTTCGTGGCACCAAGCCTGTTTAACTGTGTCTGGTTCACATAGTCATTTCCTCTGGGCTGCACAAAATATCGCTCAGTTCAATCTGTGTTGGATCAGACTTGGTGACAGTGCATTCTGCCTTGCATTCTTACACATGGTGCTGCAGGGTCACAGGGCACACCAGCCTGGGAGGGTGGGTGATAGGTTTGGGGGTGAGCATGCTCTTTGAGTCCAAAGAGATCCCACTGTGAACAACAGGTTGATGTAGAAGTTTCCAAACATTAATGATGTGTTGACTCGTGACTTCTTGTCACATCTTAATCCCAATGGTTGAGAACCAACTAGAGCGGTTGAATACATATCTATACAATACAAATTAAATAAAACCATAATAAAATAGGCTAATATTTAAATAGTTCAAAGATTTCAACACAGTTTCCCAGTGTTTATTTACTTTTCAATATAAGTTACGTTCATAACAGAAAAATAATTAATTCAGTTGATACTATGAATGAATGGAAGATAAAAACCCTATGATGGGCCAGATCTCTAAATGAAAAATGAAATAAACATAAATAGATAATAAAGACATTAATAAACCTGATGTGGTGGTGCAAGCCTGTAATCCCAGCACTCTGGGTGGCAGACGCGGGTGGATCTCTGTGAGTTCAAGGCCAGCCTAGTTCACAAAATGAGTCCAGGACAGTCAAAACTACACAGAGAAACCTTGTCTTAAAAAAAGAAAAGAAAAGAAAAAAAAAAAAACACTTTAATATTTGAAGTGCTCTTGAAAATGTAGAGGAAAAAAAATCCAAAGTGAAATATTTCAGCATATGGTCAAAAAACCATTGATCTATATCTTGAAATTTTTATTAAAAAAAAAAGTCTTTTGTCTCCTTGGTTTTGTTTTGTTTGAGTCAAGGTCTTGCTGTGAAGCGCAGGCTGACATTGAATCTATTCTTAATGCCTTGTCACCTGAACAGTAGCTAGGCTCATGGCTGTACACTCCCAGAGCAGGTTGTCACATTATCTGCATGGTTCAAGGCTGAAACTATGTAGAGTTAGTGGTGAGAGGCACAGTATAGACATACAGTTTTTTAAAAAACCCTGGGTACTGTCTAAAGGGAAGAGAAGCGACTAACCAAGCAGGGTGAAATAGGTGTTATGGCATACACCTGTAATCTCAGCATTTGCAAGGATGAAGCAGCTCTTGAATGGAAGGCTAGTCTTGGGCTACACAGCAAGACCTTGTCTAAGAAGCAAAACGAACAACAAACACCCCTTTCCAACTAAGCAATAACAGCAATGTGCTAATTTACTAAAAACTTATGTTTTGTGTTGTATGAATATAAACGAAAAATTGATTTAACCAAGAGTTCATGTAGTTTATTTTTGCAGCTTTCTGATTCTAGTTTGAAGGGGAAGTTATCCTTCCCTCCCCCTCCCCCCCGTGCTCCATGTCCCTGGTGAATAGGGGGTCAGGGAATGATATGGGGGGAGCTTGGGAGAAAAGGGAGAGGCATCTTTGAGATTGTGGACCAACCTGTTAAAATGGCATCAAGGTGGCCCACCATGAACTTGGCGTCTTCTTCTGTGAAGCACATGGGTGGTTTTATTTTTAGCACATTCCTATGAGGGCCGTCGGCACTGAGAAGTACTCCTTTATCTTTCATCCTAATCAGTGCAGAAAATGAAAGGCCGTGAGCATACGCAAAGGGCCGTGAACACATAGTGCACTCATGTGTCTGCACCGGAAAAGGCCAGGAAAAGTCTTAGGGTCTCCATTTCAGAGAGAATGAGAGGGTGCGAATCAGGTGCTCGAGGGGCCAGGGCAGCGAAGACAGGTGAGGTGAGCTTACTTGTAGATGACGTGCTGCGCTTCAGCTGTTGCAGGTGTTCTTTTCTCCTGGTCCTTCACCAAATCAATGCCGATGAAGAGGCCAGCACCCCTGAGGAAGAGGAGAGAGTCCACATGTGCGCTCTGTGCCTGGCACTGTCACCAAACGACATTTAACATGAAGCCGAGTGTGACGTCGTTCGAGTGGAAACGTGACTGATTTTTAACTAAGTCAGGGTATCAAGCCAGTTGCATTGAATGTTTGAAACAGGCTTTTTCATCAAGGATTCCCCCCGCCATCACTTGATTTTACAAGAGAATAGTACTTTAACACGGTCACACGCATGTCCATGGGAGTAGGGAACATATATGTGCACAGGCACATGTGTTCACGCGCCCCTGGCGGGAAGAGACCAACCTCAGTGGTGTTGGTCAGGTGTCATCCCTCTTATGTTCACCCTGCGCCTCTCCCTGGCCTGAAACTTGCTGGTTGGGGTGGCCTGCCCACTTCACGCAGGTTCCAAAGACCAAGTCAGGTCTTTCCCCGCTGAGCAATCTCCCCAGCTCTCCAAACAACACTTGATACCGTTTAATCTGTCAGGGTATTCACGACTGCAAGTTTTCAATAACTGTCTATGAAAAACACCCGCTGTTGAGATATCGTTTTCCCACATTATCCACAGGTCATTGAGAGTCATCTTATTTTCCTTCTTTCTATCTCTTGGACTTAAAACGATCCTGCAGAAGAAAACCTACAAATGTGACAAATGTTACTAGGGTAGTTCCTGAGTCCTGGACTAAAAGTGATCTTTGTTCTCTCTGCTTCTCAGTGTTTTGCGTATTTTGGTTCAAGTTTGCAAGGTGAAATACGAGCTGTTCTGCTCAGGAAAAACAAACGAGTACCTGATGCTCGGTCAACACACCTGACATCCCCTATCAAAGGATGCTTGGCCTTCTGCTCATTCAGCAACTCAGTGAGATAATCTCCCACTCTGACAGCATTTCCTTGAAGATTTTCGTTCTCGATTATATCCAGCACAGCCAAACCAACCGCACAAGACACGGGATTTCCTCCATACTACAGACAGAGATGAGAAAACAACAATGGAATTAGTGGTATTGCTCCATTCACGAGAAATTTGGCACTCAACATAGGTCTGGAAGACCAAAAAATATTTTAATATCTTCACTAGTCCCCACAAAAGTATATGTTATCAAAGATATAAATGTCTAACACATATGTAAAAATATCATTTTAACTGAATTTTTTTTGTAATACAAATCTTTTCAGACTTAGAAGACAGATGGCTTTATTTCTTGGGACTGAGTGAAAATTTACTCCTGGTTATATTCTCCAGGCTATGCAGCTACTATGAGGGATTATAAGGAACTTATTTGTTCGTCTAAACAACAGAAGTAAGTACTATATTGTGAGTTAAAGATTCTGAAGTGTTGGTTCAGCAAGGGAAATAAGTGTTTCTGACCTTAAAGACCCGAGTGAAAACAGCTAAGCAATAGTTTCTCTGAAAATACTCTGAGATTTGACTCTTGCTTTTGTCCGCAACACTTGCCACTGCTGCGCACACTACAGGAACTCTTCTAAGGCTACAAAGCTTATTACTTTGGGGAATAAAGCCAAGAAATAAAGCTTTTTAAAGATAAACATTTAGTATCTCTTATAAGAGTTGACTAACATTCATGGTACAAAAGCAACTAAATGCTTTTAAATGTTTGGGGAAACAAAGCAAATCACACTGTCTGCTAATAAAATGAGCACTAAAGTTTAGGAGGATAGCTGTCTATTATTAGAAAACCTAGCAAGACTGTTACAGGAAGAGGAAAAACAGAAGAAAAATACAAGAAGAATAAAGTCTGGACTGAGTAGAGCATGACAAGAACATTAGAGTGGTTTGCCTCTAACACAGACCTTTTCTTTACTCTGTTGAAAAAAAAAAAAAAACGGTAAGAACGTGCATTATTTTCCCCTTAGGATCAAATCTGCGAAGCAAAACTTACCGTATTGAAATACTCCATGCCTGAGCTGCTGAACGCTTCTGCAATTTCTTTGGTTGTCACCACACAGGATACTGGATGACCGTTGCCCATAGGTTTCCCCATAGTGACGATGTCCGGAACGAAGTCTTCTCCGTGCATCTGGAAACTCCAGAAATGCCTCCCGACTCTGCCAAAGCCCACCTGAACTTCGTCAGCAATGAACACGCCCCCTGCTCTGCGAACGTGTCTGAAAAGCAAGGATCTGTGCTGATGCCCTTGGGCCACCGAGTGTCCCCAGAACTACCCGAAAAGACTACTGAAGTCAGAAAAAAAAAAAAAAAAAAGTTAACTTGAAGCCTCCATTTGTATTAAAAAGCATTCTAGGACTTGAAACCTCGTAGAGATGTCACAGGGTAATCACATGATTTCTAGATGAGATTTACCCCATGCTGCCTGGAGGTCTGCTGCTTAGAGTAAATTGTACTGTAACATTTCACCTGGGAAGAGAGCTGGACGGGTGGCTCTTACCAGGGTTGATTTTTACATGGTTACTGATTGGCAAGGTGTAGGGGTGGGACAAGAGACAGGATGCCCAGCAGAAGCTGGAGTACAGTTCTGGAGGCTGGACCATCAAGGGTTAAACCCTTTATTGGCTGGACAGGAAAGATCAGGGGATATCCCCCTTGAGTCCTGAGGTTGCAGACAGTCAGGGGCAGATTATTATTATTATTATTATTATTAATTTATTTTTTAACCAGCTAATCTGGAAGTATGACCTTATAGACTTGTCATAGTGCCCTCAGCTTGACCAAGGATACCCAAGTCAAGTACATACTCAGCCACTTTCTGGAAGTAGCCTGCTGGAGGAATAATTTGTCCACCACAACTCTGCATGGATTCAGCAATAAAGGCAGCAATCTATACAAGAGAAGATGGGGTCAAAATCCGTACACAGTAGCCTCCCCTCCTACCCCTGAGAAGGAGAACTTTGCATACAGCATGTTTTGTGTGCATGCCTGTCTCTGAACCACGTATATTCAGTGCCCAAGGAGGCTGGAAGAGGGCATTGGATCCACTGCCACTGAACTCACAGGTGGTTCTCAGCTGACATGTAGATGCTGGGAAGCAAACACTGTGAAAACAATTGCTCTTAACAGCTAAGCTATTTCTCCAGCCTCAAGAGCACGCCACTTTAAAGATTTACCTTTATTTTTAATTTTATGTGTGTGTGTGCCTCCCTCTGCACGTATGTGTCCATGTGTGAAGGCATGGACCCCTCGAGCTGGAGTTATAAATGATTGTGAGCCACCTGACATCGGTGCTGGGAGCCAATACTGCAAGAGCACCATTGTGTTTTTGACTGCTGAGCCATCTTCTCAGCCCTTAGAGTAGGTTTAAAATGGCTAGAAACAGACCCATGGTAAATGCTAAATGGGCTGTTAGTTAAAAATAAAAGCTATCTGTGCCAAAAGAGCACCAATCTAAATGAAGTCCTGGGATACCAGAAAAGCCACCGAGGGGAATGGAGGTTACAAGAAGGGGACTTCATAATTAACGAGCAATCTTTTTTGTCAGGTTGTGCTGTGTAAAAGTAATGGGTTGACGTTGGTGATATGAACCTCTGAAAATTGAACTAGGTTCAAAATACTTAACCTTGATGCCCATTCCCAAGTTAATGAAATAAGACTGCTTGAGCCTAGAGTCAGCCCACAGAAGTAGGTGGGCAGCTGTGGCAACACCTGAGGGCTACATTGCTGTACGTCTAGGTCTGGCATTGGAACATGCTTTCCTCAAAGGTAGGCATCTCAACAGAAACTATAGGAGAAACAAGCCAGAGACAATGGGAGAAGTTCAAAATGGCAATCATTGAAGGAAGAAGAGAAAGCTCAAGAAAGTCATGAGAAAAGCAATCTAGAGTCAAGTCTGGCTCCAGATTTCTTAGCACCTGCCTTAACCTGGGTTAAATTCGTCGCCTGAGAGTTATTTTGTGTCCTAGCTTTAAAATCCCACTGGACCTGGGATTCCTATTCTAATCTTCCATGACTTCGTAAGCACAACTGACATTTAGAAGCACATGCCCCATATTTATTTCTTCACAGCTTTCAGCATGGATAACATGGTGACATCAATCCCTAAACTGTTAAGTGTTGATAATGTTAAAAATAAAAAATCACCTGGACCATCCATTAGCAACAGAGTCCATACAATCTTGTTAAGGTAAAGAATATTTTCTGAAAGTACTATTTTACCATCTGAAACTACAGAAGGGAGGCTTCAAAAATCTTAAAACAGATTGAGCTTTAGGCTTATCTGCCCAGACATGTTATAGAGGACACAGAGGCAAAGCAGGGGGTGGAGTGGGAGTGGAAATAGGGGTAGGGCCTGGGAGAGACACTCTAGAAACAAGACTGGCTCTCCTGTCATGCAGGCAAAAAATTGTAATTTACTGGAAAAGGCAAATAGTTTTTATTTAATGAAGTATTTGTATTGTCACGCCTGTGCCACAACCAGTTTAAAGGCTGAGTGTTGTCAAGTTGCATTTAATCTGCACCTGAGTAACCCTGTGATGGGTGGAGACGAATCTGAGGACAGTAGAGTGAAGACTGAAAACATGAGCCTCTTTCCTGCTCATGATAATCAAGGCCCAGGTCGAAAGACTGTTTTTCTGCTGTCGCTTAATGAGAAGCTAATCCTCAGCCCTGTGCTTCCAGGAGGCCCAATAGCTCTGGGCAGCACCACAGCTCTCCTGAGGATTTGAGAGCTTTGACTGGTCCTGACACTGGAACCTCTCTGCCTCTTTGCTTCCCCTATGATACTCACAGTTGCAAGAGTCTGACTTCTGGACCAGACCCTGCACAGTACCTGAGAAACCAGCACTGAAGAAGTGTAGTGATTATATTTCTAAGATAAATACAAACTTACTATGACAATGTACTTTTGAAACAAACAAAAAAAAAAAGTGAAAATGTAATCAGCAAAGAACAGAAAGGAATTTCAGATTAAATCAGTTTTCTTCTCTGTAGAGATTTCCAACTGTTGTAACTATTTCCATAAAAGATTTTGAAAGTATTTCCTACAATGCCAACCTTTCTTCCATTGCTGTGAGCTTCTTCAATGATTTTTTTCACTTCGTCCGCATATGCTGTGGCTGGGTCTTCATGGTCCTCTCTATATTTCCCTCTGTACGTATCTGGAGCTGGAGCCTAAAACATCAGATGATACAGTTTCTCATTATTTGCCTCTTGGCCACACTTAGAAAACCAAGGGAACATCTATCCCCCTTTTCCCCACCCCACAGAGCATGTTGGATGGTAGTCCTGATGGCCCAAATATCCCCAGTGCCTTTTATCTTCCCATCCATTTTTGAATGCTCTGAAGACCTGTGAACTGTGAGCTGTAGCTCAGAAATGCCAGCCCCTCTAAATCAGCCTTCCTCCTTATTCACACAGAAAGCAAATTCAGAAGGGCAAGTACAATTATGTTATATAAAAATAACAAGTGAAGACTGCATTAATGACCATGTATAAAACAATCTCACACTATTAATTATATCACAGTTATGTCACTTAGGAAACTCAAATGCTTTAGAGCTTAAAGTCTTGCAATAAAGCAGTGAGGACTAAGTTAGCACAACCCTCAGTTAACACAACCATATGAAATGAATTTCATGGTTTCAACAACTTGCCTGGCTTCTGCATTTGATGTAATTCACATGATTTACATAATTATGTTTTATGTAAATCACTTTTGTCATACTCACAGGAACTCATTTAGCTCTGAGTATTGACCCAGTACTAGTGATTGGAAAAGCAACTGAAGATGAGTAGGCACAAGAATGAAATGATAGCTAAATGAAATGATAGTTAAAAACCGCCAGCTCTACCCACTAAACTCTCCTTCCACAGTTCTCACCTGGAGCCACATGCTCCCAGTGTGTGGCCCTCTGAGCTCAGCACCTCATATAACTGCTCTAAATCTTAGTTTCTTTCCCATGATTCCACTCTGCTGTGACGGTTGGGCTGGATTAAGATAGACATTCTTCTAGCCCCACCATTCAGATTATAGGACTCAGGGATATTTACCACATGTACAAATTCCTTCTTGACATCTGTACCCTTCTGAAACTTGTAAGGGCTTATCTCAATTAGTGACGACAGGTGACCATGGTAAGCACTGAAATGAGAAAGAAAAACTACACCAATAGTTCCGAGAAAGGTGTTTTTCCAGGATGTGAAAAAGCAGTGTTGTAGACCGTTCAGTATTAGTCGTCTGGGGAGAATTCAGTGCTGGTGCCACAGTGAGCCGTAAAACCAGATCTAGTCTTTTCATGAGAGCACTGGCATTTGATTTGTCTATTTCCCCTTACACATGTAATGAAGTACCTGAAGAGTCCCCACAGCTTTTATTACAGTAGGAAAAGCAAACGTTATTTCTTTGAATCGTATTGCCAAATCAGAATCTCTAAATGCGACCATTTTTATATATTCCTGCAATCCTGGGAGTTTTCTACGTTCTCAAACATTTCTTATATCGATTTATTGACTGTGTGTGCGCGCATGGGCAGCATGGCACACCTGCCAGGAGCTGGAGCTCTTCTTCCGCCATGTGGTTCCGGGGCATCAGACTCAGGTTGCCAGCTTGGCAAGCAAGTACCTGCTGAGCCATCTTAACAACCTAAATTTGCAAAAATTGGCCTCACATACTGCTCTGTCTGGCCTTAAATTCCTGGCCTCCCAGGATTCTTCTGCCTTAGCCGGGACTATAGGCATGTGCCACCAAGCCTGAATAGTAAAAGTCTGAAAAACAATTTTATAGACATGGGTTTCTGATTGGGGTGCTGTCTAAAGGATGCCATGGTGAAGACATTCAGTAAATACTAAGTTGTTCTGGAAGAAAAACTTGGACTGAGAGATGACTGAGTAGCTACAGAATTAAAATTCTTTTCTCTCACTTAACACATAAATGGTGATGATATTCCTCTTTCTATTTCTTGCCCAGAAATGTAATCAGCAGCTGTGGAGAGAAGTCTAAAAGGCCCATCCACAGATGATCCCAAATAGAGGTTCTTTGGCCTAGATTGTACAGGACACTACAAACCAGCAACAGAAAGGTGAGAATCCTAATTGAAAAAATGGTAAAGGATATGAAAAGACAACCCTAAGAGATGACAAAAGCGTAAAATTTATGTGAGAAGGTTCTCTGTTCGGCAATGCCAATTAAACAATGCAAATTAAAATATATTATACCCAACAGATTAACAGCAATTAGAAGAAAGCAAAAAGCTCATTAGTATTAAATTTGGTCAGGCTATGGCAGGGGCCCTTTGATGTGCTGTGTCTGGTGTTAGCCATCACACTGGAGACAAATTTGGCTGCACTGAGTTAAATTAGCAGCACCTTAGTATACTCTGCTGCCCATCCATCTTGTTTCTGGAATTTATCCCTGAGGGATCTTTAGAATGTCCTATGGAGGACTATGTAGAAGGATCTCTGCCTGTGCTAGGAACAGATGTAGTCAGTGCCTGTCCCTGGGGGGAATGTTGTACAGAGAGAACAACCCTGTAATCCAATATGGCAGCAACTCCCCACTTGGAGCTATAGGCATTTATTAGTCTCATCCGATAATGTCCAAACAGACGTGGAACTTCTGATACTCAGGGGAAAAGAAAAAGGAATGTAAGATATGTCAAAATATTTTATGTTGACTAAATATTGAAACGACAACTTGTTGGCTACCCCAAACCACTGGAACACTTAAAATCCCATATGTGGCTCACATTATGTTTCTACTGGTCAGAAGTGAGTCAGAGAAATGGAATAAATTTCAAGAATTCTGTGTGGGATGAAATATGAAAACAAAGAGATCTACAGTAACTTTGGTAAAGCAGATGCACATAAGACAATGCACATTTTACATGATATAAAAAGTAAAATGACATGAAAGTAAATTCAGAGTTGAGTCAGGAGGAAGAAAGGGATTAGCAGAAGTGGGAGGTACATAAGCCAGGACAATGGTGGTAAATACAATCAGAAAATGTTATGCATGTAGATGAAAATGTCAATTAAATCAATTCTTATATACAATTAATACATACTAGTTAAACATTTCAATTAGCATAAAAAGCATCTAAGTATTATAATATATTAAATATATTATTAAGTTGTCCATAGTCCATAAAATATATGCAGCAAATACATTATTATAGTTGTCCATAGGTGATGGAGGATGAGAATTTAAAAAGAAAATGCCCCACCTCAACTATGTATGTTTACTCCCTAACATTCAGAACCTAAGAATATGTTTCAGAGCAAAGGTGATTTTTTTTTTCACGTATATTAAATTAAGGACCATTCAGTAAAGGGATTATTCTGAAGTGCTTGGGTAGATCCAATATAGTCGTAAAAATGTCCTAAAAACAAGAGCAGGAGGCAGGAGCCTGATAAGGAAAGATGGAGGCGTGAGGAGAGAAGCAAAGGCTCTAGAAGGTGATGGCTGACTTTGAAGGTAAATTTCTTGTTGAAAATTAATAAAATCATGTTTGGGAGGTCAGAGTCAATGAATGTGACCATTCGTAGTCAAAAAGTACTAAGGTTTTAAATTTTCTAAAATTGCTATATTTAATATTAGTACAGTGGATAATTGCAACTGTGAAGCAAATGTTTGGATTTTAAAAATATGTTGTTATATATGTTGGAAACAACTGAGTTATGTACAGACAGCAGTAGGTACAAAGTGGAGTTACTGAGTAAGATGTCAGCCTAGATTCACATAAAGCCCACAAGGCTGCACCCGTCAAGGTACCCAGGAATGTCACCCCCATTTTCAGGTGCTTAGAAAGAGTGAATTAGCCACTGGATTTAAGCTAGACTTGACACCTTATTGTGTAATTTCGAAATACTGTTCCACATGTCCACCCTCTTCCGTTAAGTGCCTGTAGTCTTAGAACAGATGAGTTTGGTGTAGACTGATACACTTTTGGCTCTGAAGGGGCTTCTCCCTTAGAAACCTTGTGCTAAGACTTACTGGTCAAGAGTGATCACGTCTTGGTGGCCTCGGAACTGCCGTGCCAGGCGTAAGGCTAAGTCGTTGGCTTCAGATCTATAGATATGACACGGAGAGGGGACAAAGTGACAATCTCTTTTTGAAATGGTTCAGGGTTAGTTACAGAAACTGTAAGTTGACATGTATTCAGAAATGCATGATGTAGAATTGAGGCCCTCTTTCCCGCTCCACCTTGCCCCACCTAAATTGTCACTGTCACTTTCTAACACACAGGACATGGCTGTTAGGGAGAAAAACAAACAAACAAACAAACAAAAGAACGACAGCTGTGCTCCTTTGTTCACACAGCTACATCAGTGTTGACTAACTTTAGGCACACTAAGAAACCCACCTAACCCTATCTCAGGAGGGATGGCTGCCCTTTAACCTAGCTTCCAAATCATGTTGTATTGACTCAATACTTAGTTTCCTTATCTGTAAGATTAAGATCATATGTTTTTCTCCCTAGTTCAGAGAGTCTAAATCCACTCTCCTTAAGTGGAGACAGCAGCGACAGATCACTCTAGGGATCCTTGTGATGTGTTTGCCTATTTATTGTCATGGGGATGTTGCAAGGAAATTATTGCCATCTCCTCTTCTGTGGGCAAGATAGCAGCCTCAGAGAGGCTAAGCAAGATTTACAGTTAATTGGAGACTTAGCCTGGATTTAGACAGACTTTGAGACTACTATTTTTTTTTTTTTTTTTTTTGCAATAGGTATGTGATCATCCATTCTCTAAAGACAGGGCTGCTTTTAACTCATCCCTCTTTGGTAGAGTAGGATTCTCTAGAAATGAAAGTTACATGTTCTATTTCATGTCTCAAAGGCAAGAAGGATGATTTGTAACAATACGGGGAGGACCCTCAAATACCTCCTTAGTTCTATACAAAACAAAACAAAACAATGACACGCTCATTATAGGATACCTTGTGGAAAAGTGAGTCACAGAAAGTCATTCGAGCAGACATTATAGTTTTCTAAATATCAAATTCAACACATACATCACTTTAAAAATAGGAAAGCAGCACACAACTTTCCCCAAACATAACATCACACTTTCAGCTTCACACATCTTTGGGCATGCATTTGCAAATCACACTTTTCAATATCTGTACAGTTGTCCACAGAATGGATACATTGCCATTTGTGCTCATGGAATTTAAAAGTTGGAATGTATCTTCACTTGGATTTTTCTTGTGTTTGTGTTGGGAAAATACGCTCAATTTTTGTAGAAAAGCATGTCAGTAAGAATTTTTGTGAAACCACAGCTTGTATGGTGGAGTCATTTGTTTGCTGAAATCTGTATTTACGAGTTAAAAAAGGACTATGTGAGCTCTCTGTTTTCATTGCACACTTTACTGTGTGGTAAGATGGCAGGATCCCACCAGCCTCAGAGTCATGGAATAAAGTAGAAGATACAGAAAGGTTTGCTCCTAAATGAAGGCAACTTAGTGAGTGTTCAAGAATTTCCTTAAATCTTTCCACATACCCGGAGTTCGTAAAGTAGCAGACGGAGAGCTTCTGAGGCAGGGTGGCTGAAAGGCGCCTGGCAAACTCTACGATGTTGTCATGGAGGAAGCGAGAATTCGTATTTAGTAATTCCATCTGTTTCGCGGCGGCCTTGACCACTTGTGGGTGGCAGTGTCCCACTGAAACACAGCAGAGAAAGGAGTAAGTTACAATTCTAAGAGCGTTGGAGGAGAGGGAAGTTCTGAAGGGAAAGAAAAGGACTTGGGCTCCTTTCTCCCCACTTCTACCTAAGGGCAGAAGGTCAGAGGTCATGATGAACTGAGCTTGGGGCTCTTACCCTGCGCCACATTGTTAATGCAGTCCAAGTACCGTTTGCCTTTCTCGTCAAACATGTACTGCCCCTGGGCTCGTGTTATTTTGATGGGATCCGCAGCAAAGAAAACTTTGCACGAGGGCCTAGGAACAGACAAAGGAAATACTTTGGTTTGGTCAGACAGCTCCGTATTTTTCCTTCCCAATGGAGGGCAACTGTCAGTGGAAAATTACAATTTCATAAGGGAAAGGGAAAACACAGCCCTCGTGACCGCGTTATTTTTTCATTTTATATTAGCTTGGATTCCTTCATCTTAATCCAAGGTTAGTGTCACTGCTCACATTTCTATGTTAAACTTTTCACAGTTCCACAGCTCGGTTTAGAGTCACATGAATCAGTTTACTTAAAACTCATTTTCCCCCCTTTGGGAAGTTTTATTCTACTGGAAAAAAAAATGACTGCCCTTACATGGGGTTTCCGATATGTCAGAAACTGCTATATATTTTAATTAATATTCATGTATTTCCCCTCCTCCTCTCTCCAAATTACTTTATAAGAAAATTAATAGTTAACAATAACTAACTTAGAGGTTAGTTACAACAGGGATTTTCATGTATTTTGTGTAGCACTTGTCCTGTATTACCTTAATATCTCTCTCTCTCTCTCTCTCTCTATTTGGTTTTTCAAGACAGGGTTTCTCTGTGTAGCCTTGGCTAGGATGTCCTACACTCACTTTGTAGACCAAGCTGACCTCAAACTCACAGTAATCACCCTATCTCTGCCTCCCTGAGGGCTGGGATTACACCACACCCTGCTTACCCTAATATTTAAATTCAGTTCAAAATTCATTTAAGGAGTTCTTCGGTAAGCAAAATAAATTCCTGTTATTTTTGGTTATTTCCATGAACATTTACGGCATGAAATTTAGCAACACACAAATATTACCGAGGTTACTGATCTTGGCTCAATGGACGTTTAAGGCCCAAAACTAAAACAATGTGTATTTTTGTTTGTTTGTATTTTCATTTCTTGGATTTGTCTGTTTAGCCTTGGCTGTCCTAGAACTTGCTCTGTAGACCAGGCTGGATTCGAATTTACAGAGATCTGCTTACTGCTGCCTGGAGTACTGGGATTAAAGGCATGAGCTACCACTCCCTGGCTAAAGGTAGGCTTTTATTTTGCTGTTGTTGCATATATTAAAAAAAACTCTTCATACATTTCTAGAACAATGGTTCTCTACTTGTTTTTCCACTCCTTTGGGGCTGAACAACCCTTTTACAGAGGTCACATATCAGATACCATGTATCAGATATTTACATATTATTCATAACAGTAGTAAAATTGCAGTTATGAAGTAGCAATGAAAATAAGGTTATGGTTGGGGGTGACCGAAACATGAGGACCTGTGTTAAAGGGTCATAACATTAGGAAGGTTGAGAGATACTGCTCTAAGGGGTTTATGGAGATTTAATACTTATTTATTAAGGTGATACGTAACTATTTAGAAAGCGCTCTGATTCTTGAGAGCAGTGAGAGACCTCAAAGTTTAAAGAGACTTATGGCTTATGGTATAGGCTGATAAGAGGTTTTTGTGCAGTTTGAAGGATTGGCTCCCAGGACTTGTTACACAAGCATTCTACCAGAGAGCTATACCTATTTCCTAGTTTGTAGTTTTTAAGCCTTAGCTAAAAAACCAAAACAACACATTATGAGAATTTCTTGTTGGCTGAAACTCAACAGTTAGTTCGTAGCTACAAGTTAAGATCCACACAGCAAACCTGGGGTCTGACTGTCAGCTGCAGGCTACAGAGGGCTCCTTGACTTTTAAACATGCTGTCAACTTTGGCTACCAGACTTTCTCCCTCATCCCGAGGGTCCGTCCATACTACATCGCTCCCTTCACAAACATTGCCACTTTTCCCTCAAAAGTTACGTTTCCAAAGGAATCCAGTCAGTAAAGGTGGCGGTCAGTGGCGGGAGGAATTCGGGCCACTGTGAGAGAGGTCTTGGTCTCCTCAACCTTCTAGAACCTTCCTGGTGCACACGCGGACCTTCCAAACTAGAACCTGCTCAGCGTTTCTGTCTGTGCTGTTCTTTCCCTTATCCCTTGGACTGTGCACTGGTGACCGCACCAAGTACGCGCCCACTGTAGACAGCAGCTGCTCTTCAGGGTTAGGGCACAGTCATTTTTCCTGCAATGTTTATTCTGTCTTTTAAAAACCCAGACACAAACAAAATATTAACTCACTCATTCTTATTTGTTCCTAGGATGTTATTAATATGATTTGACAGGAGTGACATAGGTAACGTGATTCCTAAATAGGACCAGAGTTCAGGCAGTCTGTTATATACAGTGTTATATTACTAACACACCACACGGACCAAACAAACGCGAGGAGCGCACAGCATTTAAAAACCGACCTGAGAACACAGCTTGGGAGACCACAGCAAGGAAGTTTAACTGTCCCTGAAAACCCCTGCTTCTTACACAGCTGTTTATAAAGTTTTCCCACTAGCTCCTTAAACCCTCGATAGCCTCACCGGGAGGCACAAAAGGGAAAAAGTTCACTTTCAACAAAAGTCCGAATGAGTTTGTTCGGAGCCGTCATACAAATGATTTCTGGGTTCAGCTGTGGAGTTGATGGGCATAGAGGGCACGCTCCTCATCAATCTCCCGGTGCTCATTTCCCACGGCCGGACACTCTCTTGCGGGACACAGAGCCCAGGAGCCATCTCCTCCGGCCACAGGGCTTCCAGGTGCTCGCTGGTCCCCACAGGCAGCCGGTGGATGTGGCGGATGTGGCGCTCCATCTCTCCCACCCGGCTCCAGCTGTTTGCCCTCCGCCCCTTTCTGCCAGCGGCGCTTACCCGATGTGTTTTCCCCGCAGTGCCAGGGTGTCCTGCTTGCTGTACAGCTCACACATGGTGGTCTGTGTGCTTCCCTTCCGAGCCTTGGACACTAAAGATTTTTTTTTCCCCCTCCTAATGCCTCCTGCTTTAGGCGTTGCGGGTCACTGGTGGCTTTAACCATCTAGAGTCACTCCCTTTTTAAGTGTTGCCTGCCTTTGCCCTTCGCCAAGTCCCTCCCTCCAGCTCCCCTCCTCCACCTGGTGCCTGCTTCGCTAGTCAGCAGCCTGGGCCACCTCCACCCCCAGTCTGACTGGCTCCTGTCCCTCCTTTGTAGATATCCTCTGCCCCTCCCCATCTTGTAATTCCATTACCCACCTTTTGTTTTCCTAACTTTGCCTGGTCCTGCCTTTCTTCCATTTCTACCTAAAAATCCTCTCCTTCCCACTTTCTTTCTTTCTTTTCCTCCACTTATTCATTTATTCACTTTACATCCAGATCACAGCCCCCCTCGGCTGCCTCCCAGCAACCACCTCACACACCCTCCATCCTCCTTCCCACTTTCTTTTCAGTGCACTTCTATATGATCTCGTAACCCAAACTGGCCATTTACAGCACAGATGCGATAAGTCATGTACTCCCATGTCGCATGACTGGGACTCAGCCTGTGTCTCCGCTGGGGAGTGGTAGATCTGGTATTCGAAACATCCTCTCTTAGTTCCATATAGACACCTTCACTCTCTGAAGCAGACGGAGAAGACGCCAGGCGATTTCTTATTCTACAATTCTTAGCTTCCCAGTACTGAACAAGAAGCTCATTCTTGTTTTATTTATTTGTTTTCAAAAGTCCCATAGGATGGCTTTCTCATCCTGAAGGAATCTGAAGTTAAATACAGAGATGGACTGAGCCTTAAGAAAACCTGTGAGCCAGAAGTTACTCTTAGAGTCAGAGGTCACCTTGTGGGTTCTGATGATAAGAACTGAGAAGTTTTATGGGAGGAGCAAGCTTGCCCAAGGTTACACAGCTACTTAACCAGAGTCCAGACTGTGTAATCCCAGTTAACTCTGTTTTGGAAGGTCAGCAGAGAAAGCCTAACTTGCTTGTATCAATCCATCTAATAAATATTTGGATAAAGGTGTTCATTTATATTAAGGTTAACGACATATGTAGAGAAATGGAGTCCAGTGTCATAAAGGAAGGGCAGAGAGGGGCCAGGGTATTTGGATGAAATCCCACATGTCCTGGTCTAGTTCTGATAGCTGTTGCCAACTGGAGGCATACCCTTGCTCCACTCAGGCTGGGAGAAATCATGAATGGCCACGTGCTTTCTACAAACCACGTTCCTTGATAGTCTCCATACGTTAAACCATGTTCTTTACAAATCTCTGGGAGTTTTGAGTTCTACATCCAGTTCATCCATAAGCTAGTCGGGCTTCGTCATCTTTGGGGATCATGTTTCTTGGTATTAAAAATGATCTCTCTCGGCTTTAAAGTAATGCAAATAAATCTTAAATGCAGCCATGACTTGGTGTCTCGGAAGGAGACTCCCAAGCTCCTTCCTTTTCTGTTACTTTGCATCCTTTCGCAGTGACCCCATGATTCTCTTGGGTTTTGATGTCAGCAATGCGCCAAGTTTACAGCTCAGTGTCTGACCTCCTCCACCTTCCTTCACAGTCCTGGGCTCACCCGCTTCCTTTCCTGACATGTTCATATTAGATGTCTCCTAGAGACCTCAGTCTTAGCTAGTTCAAAATGAAAGCTTTGATCCACCTCTCTCTGGGTTGTTTTGACTCCCCAAACCATTGCTTTAAGTACTAGAGGTAGGACAATGAGCCAGACGAAGTAGCCCTACCCTAAACGGTCACTACCCTCAGCATCTCCCCCCCTCGAGAGGCTCTCTCACTCCAAGTGATTCCCCAGTTCTGGCCCTGCTTCGTGTAGGATTCAGGCATAGTCCCAGGTGGTTATGGATTGGTGTATGGTCTGTCTGAGCTGAGATTTGCTCCCAGGACACAGTTCACATTTATGCTCACCCATTAAAAAAAAAAAAAATAGCCTTTTAAATATGGCTATTGGCCTGTTTAAATTATAAATATAAGCTTGAATTGCTTTTCTATTAATCAACACTAGTGTCGATGGGCAGAGTGACAAATAAATAATAAATGATGTAACAATATAATAGTTTAAATTGCTTCAATTACGATAAGTGCCCCAAAGGAAAAAGACTAAGAATGTGTAGGAGTGCTCGAAAGTTCCATCTTACCCTCAATCCCATTCCTATATCAAGTTATTTTCAAGCCCTATGAACTCCATTTCAAATCACTCTGACCACTGCCACCCCTCAAAAGCTGTCTGCATCTCCGTCCATGACCTGCTTCCTCTTCCTGCATCCTGATGCTGTTGTCCTTTTTCTTACCCTTTGTCAGTTGAGGACTTTGCATTTGCTTCAGGTTTCGGTTTAAATGTCATAGAAAGCCTCACAAAGGTCATTCTTGATTACCAGAGCCAGCTTTCAACTAATTAAAAAACAAAACCCAAGGAATCCCTCTCCTCTTTCCCTGTGGTAACCTAGTCTCTTTCCTCATGATTGGTGTTGTTTACCAATGCACCCCACTAACACAATGCTTGCAACACAATTGGCTTTGATAACTGTGTTTTGACTGACTGAATGAATGAAATGGACACACATTTCAATTCTTATAAGATAAAAGCTGTTATGAGCCTCTGCTTGTATGTTGACCATTTCTTGACACTTAGATTCATTATCTGTTCTGAAGGGAAGCAACTGTTGTTTTAACAGATCATTTCTCCATTGTTTAACTTATTTCACAACACGGAATATATGATACTAAGTACAAAGGCCAGTCTTTAAATCAAGAGCTATCACAGAATGGCACCAGAATCAAGGTAGGTGAAAGGCAGGAGAATCTAACAAAACTTTACCGAAAAGAAGTTTATTGTTGGAGCATATTTTCTACTGTATTTGTCAAGAATGTATGTGATGGTACTCTTCCCCCTCAAGACTGGGGTTCACGTTATTTGGGTCTTGACTGTGTTGATTGACTCTCCCTATTTTTGAGGGAGTGCTGACCTGCCGGTCACAGATTTCTCAATAGTCTAGGCTTGGCTAAATCAATTATATGTGGTACCACTGGAAGGAGGGATAGTCCATACAAGCTGGAGACAATCAAAATTTCATTCAGTAATCTGAATGGCAGGTTAAAATTTTCTTCTTGGTAGAAATCTGCAAAGACAGGTGAACCATACGTGCAGAACAGCAGATTCTCAGGCCCGGCCCGTGACAGGAACCTCACATGGAATCTGAACATCTGATAGTTCCTTGCCCGTTTCCTTTTCCCTGCCCGGCCCTAACCTCCCTCGCTTGCACAAGGATGCACCTTTTTGAAAATTGCCCATCATCTTCAACACATGCTGGGTGTGTCAGGTGATTTCCTGACCTGACACACTTATCCAGAGGGTCTTTATGGTTCTGGGTAACACACTGCAATATGTGGGTGACGTGTCCAAGCTCTACCTGGCAGGCCAATGGAGGTCACCTTGTGACTATACAGCATCTATTTTCCTGGTCAGGAGGAGCTTGACAGACCAAAGCTGTGTGCCCCACCCCTGGGAGTCAAAGCAGCTGTAAAGGAGCCATTCAACCATCAGTAGCATGTATACCTAGTCTTCTCACTACTAGTTACTTTGTGTGTGTGTGTGTGTGTGTGTGTGTGTGTGTGTGTGTGTGTGTGTGT